>NC_067496.1:815000-947500 GCF_947179515.1 Apodemus sylvaticus
TTTTTGTTGCTATTGAAGACCACCCTTACTCCATAGTGATCTAATAGGATTTATGGGATTAGATTGATCTTGCTATATCTACTTAGGTCTGTTGTCTGACCAATTATAGGTTTAAATTTTGGGAAGATACCGTGAAGTGCTTAGAAGAAGGTATATTCTTTTGATTTAGGATGTAACGTTCTATAGATATCTATTTAATCCGTTTGTTCAAAACATCCTTTTAGTTTCACTGTATCTATTTAGAATTTGTTCCACTGATTTGTCCATTGAAGAGAATGGGGTCTTGAAGTCACCCACAATTATTAAGTGGGTTGTGATGTAGGCTTTAAAGTTTCTTTTATAAATGTGAATTCCCTTTTATTTGGAGCATAGATGTTCAGAATTGTGAGTTCATCCTGGTAGATTTTTCATTTGTTGAGTATAAGGTGTCTTTCTTTGTCTTATCTGATAACTTTTGGATGAAAGACAATTTTATCTACTATTAGATTGACTATTCAAGCTTCTTTCCTTGCACCATTTGCTTAGAAATCTGCTTTCCTGCCTTTTACTGTGAGGTAGTGTTTAGCGTTGACACTGCAATGTATTACCTTTATGCAGAAAATTGTCGAGTCGTCTTTTTATATCTTGTCTGTAATTCTGTGTCTTTTTTGAGGGAATTGAATGCATTGATGTTAACAATTATGAAGAAACAGTTAATGTTGCTTCCTGCAAATTTTTTTATGTATTTTTTATATTGGTGTGTTTATGTTCTTTTTGATTTGTTTAAAGATTATTCCTTGTTGTTTCCCTTGTATGGTTTCAATCCATTTGTTCTTGTTTTCCAATTCATTATTCCTGGAAGTGCTGGATTTGTGGAAAAATTACTATTTTTTTTTATAAAATACCTTAGTTTCTCCATCTAAGGAAATTGAGATTTTTGATGGATATAAATACTTCGGACTGGTATATGTGTTCCCTTACGTTCTGCCTGATATCTGCTTTGCCCCTACTGGATTTTATAGTCTCTGGTGAGAAGTCCAGTGTAATTCTGATAGGTCTACTTTTATATGTTACTTGACCATTTTCACTTATTGCTTTAGTATTCTTTCCTTGGTTAGCATACTTGGTATTATAGTTAGTGTGTGACAGGAGGATTTCTGTTCTGCTACAATCTATTTGGAGTTCTGTAGGCTTCTCGTATGTTCCAGGGTATCTTCCTCTTTAGGTTAGGGTAGTTTTCTTCTAATATTTTGTTGACAGATTTTACTGGCCCTTACGTTGTAAATCTTCACTATCTTCTATACTTTTAATCCATAGTTTTGGTCTTTTTATTGTGTCGTCGACTTCCTGTATGATTAGAGTTCACAATTTTGCATTTTACATTTTCATTGACTGTAGAGTCAATGCTTTCTAGGGTATCTTCAGCACCTGAAATTCTTTCTTCTATATCTTGTATTATCTTGTTGATGTTTGCACTATGACTCCTAATTTTTTCTCCTAATTTGTTTTCTATTTCCAACTATGTCTCTCTTCGTTATTGTTTTTTTTTTTTTGAGATACCTTAATTTTTTCTCTTTTTTTTAAATTTATTGATATATTTATTTACATTACAAATGATTTCCCCGTTTCTGGACCCCCCCACTCCCCGAAAGTCCCATCAGTCCCCTTCCCTCCCCCTGTCTTCCCACTCAACCCTTCCCACTTACCTGTTCTGATTTTGCTATATACTGCTTCACTGAGTCTTTTCAGAACAAGAGGCCACTCCTCCGTTCTTCTTGTACCTCATTTGATGTGTGGATTATGTTTTGGGTTTTCCAGTTTTCTAGGTTAATATCCACTTATTAGTGAGTGCATGCCATGATTCACCTTTTGAGTCTGGGTTACCTCACTTAGTATGATGTTCTCTAGCTCCATCCATTTGCCTAAGAATTTCATGAATTCATTGTTTCTAATGGCTGAATAGTACTCCATTGTGTAGATATACCACATTTTTTGCATCCACTCTCCTGTTGAGGGATACCTGGGTTCTTTCCAGCAACTGGCAATTATAAATAAGGCTGCTATGAACATAGTAGAGCATGTATCCTTATTACATGGTGGGGAATCCTTTGGGTATATGCCCAGGAATGGTATAGCAGGATCTTCTGGAAGTGAGGTGCCCAGTTTTTGGAGGAACCGCCAGACTGATTTCCAGAGTGGTTGTACCAATTTGCAACCCCACCAGCAGTGGAGGAGTGTTCTTTTTTCTCCACACCCTCTCCAACACCTGCTGTCTCCTGAATTTTTAATTTTAGCCATTCTGACTGGTGTAATTTGAAATCTCTGGGTTATTTTGATTTGCATTTCCCTAATGACTAGTGAAGTTGAGCATTTTTTTCTACTTCTTTTTTTTATTTAAATAGTATTTTTATTCGATATAATGTATTTACATTTCAAATGATTTCCCCTTTTCTAGACCCCCACTAATGACTAATGAAGTTGAGCATTTTTTAAGTTGTTTCTCTGACATCCGAAGTTCTTCAGGTGAGAATTCTTTGTTTAACTCTGTACCCCATTTTTTAATAGGGTTGTTTGGTTTTCTGGAGTCTAACTTTTTGAGTTCTTTATATATATTGGATATTAGCCCTCTATCTGATGTAGGATTGGTGAAGATCTTTTCCCAATTTGTTTGTTGCCGATTTGTCCTTTTGATGGTGTCCTTTGCTGTACAGAAACTTTGTAATTTTATGAGGTCCCATTTGTAAATTCTTGATCTTAGAGCATATGCAATTGGTGTTCTGTTCAGAAACTTTCTCCCTATACTGATGTCCTCAAGGGTCTTCCCCAATATCTTTTCTATTAGCTTCAGAGTGTCTGGGCTTATGTGGAGGTCCTTGAACGATTTGGATTTGAGTTTAGTACAAGGAGACAAGGATGGATCAATTTGCATTCTTCTGCATGCTGACCTCCAGTTGAAGAAGCACCATTTGTTGAAAAGGCTATCTTTTTTCCATTGGATGTTTTCAGCCTCTTTGTTGAGTATCAAGTGGCCATAGATGTGTGGGTTCATTTCTGGATCTTCAATCCTGTTCCATTGATCTGCCTGCCGGTCACTGTACCAATACCATGCAGTTTTTAACACTATTGCTCTGTAGTATTGCTTGAGGTCAGGGATACTGATTACCCCAGAATTTCTTTTGTTGCTGAAATTAGTTTTAGATCTCCTGGGTTTTTTTGTTATTCCAGATGAAGTTGAGAATTTCTCTTTTAACTCTGTGAAGAATTGAGTTGGGATTTTGATGGTTATTGCATTGAATCTGTATATTACTTTTGGCAAAAATGGCCATTTTAACTATATTGATTCTGCCAATCCATGAGCATGGGAGGTTTTCCCACTTTTTGAAGTCTTCTTCCATTTCCTTCTTCAGAGTATTGAAGTTCTTGTCATACAGATCTTTCACATGTTTGGTAAGAGTTAACCCAAGATGCTTTTTACTGTTTGTGGCTATTGTGAAGGGGGTCATTTCCCTAATTTCCTATGACTACTAACTTTTTTCTCCAAACATGTTTTTTATTTTTAATTATGTCTCCCTTCGTTATTCATACCTGCATTTATTTCTGTTTCTAGATCCAGAATGGTTTTGCTCATTTTTTTCACTTGTTTATTTATGTTTTCCTGTAATTCTTTAATGGATTTTTGTGATTTTTTCTTTCAGGACTTAGCCCTGATGACACATGTTCTCCTTCATTTTTTCAAGAATTTTTCTGATTTCCTTTATGGGCTTCTATCTGTTGACATATATTCTCCTGTATGTCTTTTAGTGATCTTTGTGTTTCCTTTAGAAGGGTTTCTACTTTTTGACTTATGTTCTCCTGAATGTCTTTGAGGGTGTTATTTATGTCTTCCTTGAAATCTTCTAGCAGCATCACAAGGTGTAATTTTAAAACCAGTTATTGCTTTTCTGCAATGATGGGGTAGCTAAAACTTCCTTTTGTTAGAGAACTTGGTTATGTTGGAGCTGTATTGCTTTCGTTTCTGTTGGTGATGTTTTTGAATTTGCCTCTTGCCATCTGGTTATCTCTATTGTAAGCTGGTGTTGCTGTGTCTGACTGTGGCTTCTCTGTGCTCCTGGGAGGCCCATTTTCTCTGTGTACAATGGTGTGTAAGTACTTCTGTGAAAAACTCTCTCTTGCAGTTTTATTTGGGTAAGTAAAAATGAGGCTCAGTTCAAATCTGGGTGCAGGGAGTAATTGTAAGAATCCAGTCCCAGGCTGTTTCTAGGCTCTTGTGTCTTCAGGGTATCTGGCTGTTTCCTCTGAGAAGCAGAAGTTGTCCTACTATACTGCTAGAAATCCTCAGTGCTTAGAAACCTTCGTGCGTGGCAGAACATAGTCCTAAGCCGGAGACAGAAATTTGAAGGCTCCTCCCTGAGTGTTCCTCATGGGCTACTGTGAGTTGCAAAACAGTACTCACTGGTGCTGGATATCTCCTTTGCGTCACTGCGTGAATAGCTGGATTCTTGTGCTACTTGGAGATGGTACACTGTCACAAATTTCTATTATGATGTTTGCTATTGGCAGTAGGGATCCTGGACATATTACAAAGTCAAGTAATACACAGTGATACAAGTGACAGCTTTATCACTGGCATCAGTATAGATTCAGAGGTCAAAAGTCATTATGGGCATAGAGCTCTTTTACAGTGACAAGATGATTCAATCCCGTCAATTACTCTTTTGTTAACAGCAAGGATATTACTTATAACAAGGTGTAAAAAGATATAATACATGAATTTTTTCAGAAATGTTGCCATAGTTTTCATGGTAGGTAGCATCTTAGACATCAATATGATTTCTTGTGCACGCTAAAAAATACTTAACTCAATATAACAATACCTTTCAGTATGGAACTTGAAATTAAACCTTTTCTCATTTAGCAACACAGATTGCTGCCATCAACAGCATTTTGGTTTGTTTGGGTGTTTTTTGTTTTGTGTTGTTTTGTTTGGGAGGGGGAACTAGAAAACATGAATACTGACTTGGAATTTCATATACAATACTTCTGTCCACAGTAAACACAGACATCACCAATCTATTCAGAGACAACACTGACTACAGATATCAATGTGTTTAAAAAATCTCACACTGAATGAGTGATATCAATATATTTGTCATAGTAGAGAGGATGGCTTATGTCACATTCTGGCTCCATATGTCACTAAGGATGATTAAAATCCAGGTTGCCTGTGGTATTTATAATCTTGGATATAACATGGTGTCTCTTTATTGCCAGGATGTATCAGGAGCTTCAAAATATTTTCACAGAGAATGAATAACAGTGAACAGGAAGCACATCATTACTGAAAGGATGGATTATTGTCATCAAATTTGTTATAGTTGAGAGTGTATTTCTCAACAATTAAATCACAAATGACAAAACATGCATCACTGACATCAACATAGATTCCAATGTCAATTGGTATCCCTCATATTAATGTGGTTCTAAATAAGAGAACTGATTACTGACAGCATTGCTGCCTACAAAATCTAAAATTGTAAAAATGCAATGCTGGCTCTTCTCATGATATATCTATCAATGAACTCATGTTCCACAGCAGGAGATACATAAAACCACCAGAGCTGTCATCAGAGCTGTGGAAGTTAGTATCTCAGACATCATTCTGATCTTCAATCCCAGCTCATTACACTTACCTAAATATAATATCATGTATCAGCCCAGATCTTAGAATTCAGCATTCCAAAAGCAGTGGCACAAATCACAGCCATCATGAAGGTCTCCATCAGCATGTGAAACTATGGACTCCACCATGATTGTTGGCTACTTCATGTAGCACTGACATCAACATATTATCAATTTGCAGGTAGGATCAAAAGCATTAACGGTACACTCAGGAGATGCACATAGCATTTACCTCATTAAGACATTAGGCAGGATTTTTGACTCTAAATATTACTACCAACTCTTATTATTGTGGTCACTCTCATATTATTGTGGTCACACAAGAGACAGCAGGGATCACTGACAAATGGCTTTTAGAGACCTAAAGAATACTGAAAATAAAATGGTGTCTCCTGTCATTGTTCAGGTCGCTTCACTATATCATAGAACATAGAATTCTGTATGGCATGAATGAATAGTAATGACCTTGACCTTCACGGTTGACCCTGCTGGCCTCAGTTTTCTTTGACATTAACAATCTCTTCAGAAAATTCATGGACAAGGGGTTTCAAGATGACTACTAGAGGCAGTGGGAATGAATGTCATTGTCATAGTTCCTGCAGGTACTTTAGCTATTTAATATTTTAGAAATAAAAACATAGTTCTTAATGACAGCACACATAATTGACTACAAGGTTGCCAATGGTCACATAGATCTTTAGCAACACCATGGTGTCTTTTGCCACAAGTTTCTATCAGTGACATCAAGATAGATTCAGATGTAAGAAGATTTTATGTTCATAAACTACTTCTGCAGTGTCAGGACATCATTACCTCTTTTGGTGGCAGAAGGATCTTATAAATTACATGGTAAACTTTGATACCAGTGTGCATGCATCACGGATATTTACATAGCTTCTTATTGCAAGTAAGATCTCAGACATCAATCAGATCTCTAGGGCCAACTCAGAACACTTAACTCAAATTGATTTTGAGTGCACTATGGAGCTTTTGTTAGTAATGAGCTATTGATAACTGTTTTCAAAATAGGGTCACTCACATTTTTCTGTTTCTTCCTACTATTGAAATGCTTATATTCATTTCATTTCAATCTGATCTCTTGTGCCAGCTATGTATAAGTACCTTATTATGATTGTGGACATGAGTATGGACCATAATATTTATCAAATGCTCAAGAAGCAGCAAGCACAAAACACAGCAATCACTAGGAATCCCATCAGGATAATCATATTGATTTCATCATGAATTACTTCATTATAGCTTAGGAAGCCTTACTGACAATGAACTCTATAATAGACTCTTCTGGCTGAGGGGTCTCAGAAAACAAGAACTTCTTGTGGAATTGTGTAGCCTTTATAGTGTGTTTCTGCAGGTTTTGTTCCCTGTGCAGATGGACTCCTCCTGGAAGTCTCGCCAGGTACACATAGTCAGGATATGTTCCAAGCTGATTCTGGTTCCTCCTGCAACTTCTCCAGTCTGTCTTTATCTGACATTCACATGACTCCCTTTCCCGGACACTTAGCCATGTTCTGTTCCTTCTGCATTTCCTGATACTAGCTTATCACCACAAAGCCCAGTTGTACAAATTGTCTCCACCCCTTTAGCTTCCATCCTTTGTGTGCTTCCTTACTTCTCTCTATGACTCCTTGTCTCTCTCTGTCTTTCTGTCTCTCTATGTCTCTCTCTCTTCATGAGTGTGTGTGTGTGTGTTTCTGTGTGTGTCTCTTTCTGTGTGTGTGTGTGTGTGTGTGTGTGTGTGTGTATCTGGAAATTTGTGGGATTAGGAAACAAGCTGGCTCTGAATGGTATTCAGCTTCCTGAATTAGCACTGGAATGGGTCATGTATGTTAGAAATGCGTCTGTGGTCCCCAGAATATGAGCAAAAGATAAAAATATTTCTACAAGACACCAAGTTTGACTCCTGCAGAAAGGAAATAAATGTAATGTTTTATCTGAAAAATAAAAACGTACGTATTAGAAATATTCATTATTTATTCCATAAAGAAATATAGTTATCATGTAATGGGAGATATGATTTGATCTTCTAAGAGAATCCTTTCCATAATCTTTAAAAAACACATACCCTGGACATGAGAGAGGAACATTTTCTAGACTTTCTAATTGTGTTTACAAACTTTTTTTCTTTTAAACTTATCAGGTTCAACCTAAAACCTATCAGCTTTCTGATTTTCAGGAAATTTCTAATTTTTCTTACTAGATATGACATGAATTTTTAAAAGTTTTCAATATGTTCATTCAGATAGAATGTAATCCCTTTCCAAACATGTCTATTTACTTTCAATATTGCATACCATGACACGGAGTTCATATTGCTTTTAAAAATAATCTTTAAATTATTGTTGACACCTGGCATAATCTTGATGTCAGGGGCAAGTATGGTTAGCACAAACAAGGTTAAGTCCCTCTTCAAAATCCAACTGGTTGTCAGCCCCCTTAAAGTTACTGGTTAGTTTGCTTCTGTCTTGCTTGAGTTATTATCTGGAAGCATTAATTTCCTGGTTGTAGAAGAGTGTATGCGAGTCCCCTCTGTGACTTCATCAATGCTATATCATGATAGTAAAAGTATTGTATTTGTGGCCTTCTTAAGATATTTACAATGTCTGAAGTCCTTTGCATCTTATGTCATTTATCACAGGGCCTCTTTAGTCATTGAGGATGTAAGTGACACTTTTGTTCTGATGTGGTAAATTTGAGGGATATTTGAGGAACAAATGAATGTCTGAGATTTCAGGTTCTCAAAGGAATTATATACTAATGTTGACTGGAAAACTGGGAAGTTTCTCACACATCTGATGTTGAGGGGATACATCTAAAACACCTTGAGTTATTTGTGAAAGATATGAGGCACATTTGTTCTAGACATGTAACATTAAGAGACTTAGGCTATTTGAATACCCCTGGTTCAGAGTTCAGACAGATCATAATCCCCCTTTGTCCATACAGTAGTTTGGAAATCTGTGATTCTTACAAAGTATGTCATTACTTGAGAACCACTGAAGTATATTTAGCATCCTGGTTTAGACAGAGTGTGCCCGAAGATCCAAATAACCCCTGTGAATGATTTGATCTCCACTTCAGGAACTGGGAAATGTGTGTCTTGTTGGTGTGGAGGACCCATGGACAGAATGAAAATTTTGATGCATATACACACAAACTATTAAGAAGATATTCTTTCGAGGCAAAAAACCTTTTAGCATGTTGTAGAAAGCAAAAATATCAAAGGATCATTTATTTGGAGGAAAATCTAAAAAGAGTCAATTTAGAGTGTAGGGAAAGAGTGAACATTTCCTTACCAAGGTTAATGCAAACCTGAAACATTCATATCATGAAGGAAAAGTAGCAGTGTAATCAATCAAAAACATGCTAGGAGAAAGTTCCCAGCTTGGTCTCCTGATAAATCAGATGCATTTTTTGAACATGACATGGATTTCTCATTTATGCTGGTAAACTTTAGGACAATTTTCCTTGGTTTATGGCTTCCTTTGCTACTCTTAGGCACTAGGGCCTTAGGCACCAGGGACCTGTTCTTTGAAAAGAGGTTGTGAGGTAAGAGGATCATGTTTAGTTGCATTCATTTCACCTTAGAATGAGGGAGTTTATTTGTCACCAATTAGGTCAGATCAAATAGTTTTTTGTCCTCCCTGTTCAGAAGAAGCATTATTTAATCTCCATGAGGAGAACATTTTATAGGGTATGATTCTAGCAACAAATTGAGAGCTACTTTTAAAAAGAAGGTGGATTCTTGTCCTAGTTTTAGGCTTCCTGATCCCCCAATATGGATCTGAGACAGCTAGGAATGGAGTTTGCAAGTTTGAGAGATGGTTGATGAGGAGATAAAGTTCTAATCTCCTGTTATTCATATAAAACCCTTAATGTGGTAAATGAGGGCAGCCTGATTATTAAAAAAAAAAATGAAAATACATTGAGAAGAAAGAGTGGGACCCAGGGAAATCTCCTGTGATGGGAAGCCTTACAGGTTCCATTTGTTAGGCAGGAAAAGTCTGGTAGCAACTTGGGCACAGGGGGTAAGGAGGAGTATTCCTAGGGCAGGACTTGAAGAACTGACTGAATTTTGCTTAGAGCACACATTTCTGAGCTCGCTTTTCTTAGAAAAAGCATCTCTGAGGCCCAAATTCTTTGATGGGTCATTTGAGAGGCAATTTCTTTGAGCCTGAAATGTTCTGAGGCTACCGGAAACAAAGGGTACATATCCAATACCTCGTTGCGGAGAATTAGAAAATTTGAGACTACATTGTTCAGATTGAGAAGAAATGATAGGTCCTTTATGTGAGAGCAAGAACTACAGCTTCTCCTTTTGTAGTGGGATATTTTAAGATTGCTTTGGACAATATGTGAATATTTGTGGCCTCCTGTGAGGGAGGGGTCACAAAGTGGGTATCCATATTCACATTGGAATGCTGAGGCTCTCCCTGGGCAAGACTGGCAATGTATTACATCCTGTGCTTGACATAAAACTTGTCTTCAATTTCCTTGGCTAACAGGGTATGATGGACACTCCCTTTTGGAGCTGGTAGAGGTATGAATCCCAATAGAATAGGGACCATAACGTTGGGCTCCTGTTTGCCACTAATGGAAAGTTTCTTTCTCTTTTGAATAATAGGAACATGTTCTGAGCCCTCATTAGTAAAGAGAGGGTGAATAGCATACTATTGTGATGATGAAAGTTTGAGAAACCTATCGGTATGGCCTCCTTCTGGAGATGACTCAATGTCTTCTTGATTTGCAGAATAAGTTTTCAGGGTGGCTTGGGTGTCAGAGGCATTCTTCTGTCTTCTTCTGGTAGAATTGGTATATCTGAGAATCTCATGAGGATAGGTGAAATGTCTGAGGCTTGCATGTACTCTTCTGTAGAGATGCCCTCCTTGGGAACATATTTCAGTTACTTATGTTTTTTGGAATTTGAAGATTATCTGTGCCCCTTTTTTGATAAAGAGAATGTTTTGTCACTGTCATGTTCTGAATGGGAATCCTGAGTATTCCTTAGGTTTGAAGGGCATTTTCTGATGAGGGGTCAGAGGATTTGGACAGTCTGTTGATGTCATAATGAGGTGGGGAAATTCTGAGGATTCATACTCTCCTTTGTCAGAGTCAGGAAAGGTGACTGAGTCCTTTTCAGTGTATTTGAAGAAGTGATGCTACTTAAGGCAGCAGAGATAGATTATGAGGGCTCAAGTTCTGAAGGGAAGACATGATATCCCCTTCAGAAAATGGGTCATATTTTAAAATATCTTGGGTAGAATTGAAATGCCTAGAGCTTTGTTGGGAAAAGGGGAGTGTCTTGGGTATTCTTCATGAGAACACATAGGGATAATGTCACGATGTGCACATAGAGACAGTCCCAAAAACTCTGTTGTAAAGGATGTACCCAGAGTGTGTTGGATAGAAGGCACTGGGTTGCATGGGAATGTTCTAGAGATATCTGGTGAGATGTTGGTGTTGCCTGAAACTCTTCTTCACATACTAAAGATCCCAGCACTCCTTCATTAGGTTTCAAAAGCACCAGAGCTCCTGGAATATATGGCAAAGATTTTGAGGTCCAAGAATAGAAGGTGAAACTTTAAAAATGGTCTGGGTACATGGCAGATGTTCTTCTCTCTCTGGATTAAGTGATGAAAGTGATGGAATTCTGAGAGATTCCTTTACAACTGAAAGTCTTGGGTGACTGGTGGCACTTCTGCACTCTTTTGCTTATATGACAATGTTTCTAATATGCCTTGGACATATTCAGAAAGTCCAAGATATTCTGGATGAGAGGTTGTATTTTATAAAGTCTCTTTTTCTAAACAGAGACCTTGATCCTCTTGATATGACAAGGAAATATCTGGAGGCCATTAGACAAATGATAATGTCTCTTGGGCACTTTGGTCAGACAGGGGATGTCTCAGAGACAATAAGACTGGTTGTGAACCTCTCAATCAATTTGGACAAATGGTGGACAACTTAAACTCTCTGTGGTACATGCTGAAACTTCCAAATCAGGTGAAGTCTTGAATATTACTGTGCTACCATGTGTAAATGTGCAAACTTACAGGTTGCCGTGAAAAAAAATGTAGAGCCTCCAACTTCATGAACAGAGAACAAAGGATTCAGATTCACTTGAACAGATAAGGACATTGTCAAAGGCCCTAAGGAAGATGATACAGGACCTACTGTTGCTTGTCCAGATAAAGAGACTGCCATGGGACCTTTGGAAGAATACATAGATCCTGAAGAATCTGAAGCAGATGGACCTGTTTGTTAGAACACTTGTGAAGAACTCAAAGGCTCATTTGTGCCGTAGCATGAAGTAACAGGTTCCTATGTATGTTTAGAGACATCAAAAGTCCCAAGTGTAGAAAGGGACGGAATTTACAGGCTTAGCGAAGAAAGTAAGGGACAAAGTTGAACAGATATTGAAAGTTCCAGTGGTGATTCATCAGATACTACCTGTTATGGTGTAGCTGTTGAAGATAATTTTGCAGTGGGTGCAGAGGATAGATATCCTAGGGTCCCCTGGGGAGATGACAGAGGCTCTATGGAGCCTTGTGCAGTTGGAGAAGGATATTCTCAGATATCCTTGGTCAGAATTCAAACCTCTTACCATGTTTTGAGAACTGTGGGTACATCCCTAACACACTGGGTTAGATGGTGAGTCTGATACTGTGCAGTGTTTAGAGGTGAATTGTGTTTCTACACCTTGTGAATGTAAGGAAGGACTTGAAGGCCTTTGGGAGGTGTACAATGTCTAGTAGACCGTTGTGAACATGAGCACAAACCTAAAATCCCCTGTGCAGATAGACAGACATTCACAGATACATGAGCAGAATCAGAAGATTCTTGAGACCATTGTTCTTAGAAGGAATGACACAGATGTCTATGAGGACATTCGGAATACTGTGATGTTTTCATTGTTGCCTGAGATGAGGTAAAATGTTTCAGAATCTTCTGGGCTGACTGCAAAGGTGCTAGATACCCTTTGCTAGATTGGAAATTTCTGCACCTCCTGGGAAAAAAAGATGGCTTTCTAGTAGGTTTTGATGGTAATGGTGGCAAAGATTCTAGAGTCACTGAATCAGATTGAGAAGATACTACATCCTCCCTAACTTCTGTCAAATTGTCTACAGTACTCTGTGATTCTTTGTATTGTCCTGATATTCCTGTGGCATTTGCTGAATTTTCTACAATTGATTGGTTGTGGAAAAAAGAAGTTTGCATAGGCAAAGTTCCCTCTTTAACCCTTGTAAATTTCTTTGGGCTTTTGAGAAGATGGTGGCAAAGCTCCTTGAAACCATGAGGTAGGTACAAATTGCTGGTCACTGCCTGGTACACATGGTGAGTTAGTTAGGCTTTCTGGTAAATAAGGAATGGGTTTTGGAGATTTCTGGCAATATACGAAGGGCCCAGTGTCCCTTAAGGAAGATAGGGATCTTTGTGCAACATGTTGAGAAGACGTACAAAAATATATCCTAGCTTCCTGGCAAGAAGTTGAAGGTTTAAATATCTTTTGAGCAGATGACACAGTATGTACATCCACTTGTTTTGAATTGGACAGTTTTAGAGACCCTTGGACAGAATGGGAATGTCCAAAAACCTCTTGGGAAGATGAAGAATATACTAGAGTCGCTTGTGCAGATAAAGAAATTTCCAGAGGACCTGGATCAAATGGCAAAGATTCTGGGAGCACCTGATAATTTTGGGTAGAACCCAGAGATCCTGTAATTGCTGGCAAAATACCCAAAGTCTGCTTTGAATATCTGAATGAATCTACTGTGACTTGTGCAAATAATGAATGTCGCCCAGTTCCCTGCCTAGATGGTGACAATCCTAGAGTTACTTGCTTAAATTTAGTCTCATTCAGAGACCCTTTTGTTGATATGCAAGGTCCCACACTACTGTGTTCAGAGGATGTGGTCCCTTGTTGTGAAGAAATAAAGAGACATTCATTTGGATATGATGATATTAAAGCTTCTGGAGATCCTAAATCAGATTGAGAAGATTGCACATCTTCCTCCACAAATGGCAAATGTTCCCAGGAACTCTGGATATTTGTATTTAGTCCTGAATCCCCAGTGGAATGTAGGGAATGTTCTCCATTCCATTGGATGAATGACAACTTTTAACAATGTTCTTTTTGGAGCTGTGAAGTTTTTTGTGCCCTTTTGAAAGCAGCAAACGTCCTACAGCCGCTGGAGTAGATAATGGTTGTGCCTGGCCACCTGGTGTTGCTGGGGAATATTCTGGATACCTTGGTGAAGACACAAAAATTCCCAGATTTTCCTGGCTATATAAGAAATGTCTAGTAGTCTTTGGTGAAAATAATGAGCATGGTACAATTTGTTGAGCAGATGGAGAAAGTTTGAGAGACCTCTGGGAATAAGATGGATGGTTTACAGTCTTTGAAATAAGTGACACAGATCCTGTGGCTTCTTGATTGGATTCTGATAGTTTCTGTGACCCTTGGGCAGATAGGGAAGGTCCCAGAACACCTTGTGCAGATGTCAAAGATTCTAAGGTAAGTTCGGCAGGCAAAGAGAGTCCCAGAGAAACATGGGAAGATGGAAAAAGTTCTAGTTCCTGCTTCTCACTTACTTCATTACCTAGAGTCTCTGAGCTAGGAAGCAAAAGTTCTTCAACTCCCTGTGCAGCTATAAGCTGCTCCAAATTGGTTTGTGCACAAAGGGTAGCCTGTCCACCAACCTGAATCAATGGTGATATCAATGCAGAAATTTTTGCTGACACATTCCGTTCAATGGTTGCTTGTGAATAGAGGATACATGTCACAACTTTCTGCAAAGTAGGTGGAGGGTTTGGGTATGTTGGTGAGGATAGGCCATGCTTCTTTGGGCCATGTGACAATGTATTCCTCTACACACATGGAGGCATTACCAAAGAACCTGAGAAAGATGATAAATGCATATGAGTACACTGCACAGACTCAGAGGTACCCTGATTCTTCAGTGCAGATGATGGCTGGACAGACTCTTGTGTGCATGGTGAAAGATTTAGAGTTGTCCTGGCAGATATGCAAAGTTTGGTAGATAGCAAATATGCTAAATCCTTTGCGATTTTCAAAGAAGTTACCTGAGATCCACTGTCATAGTGTGAATGTCCTGTATGCCCTATGGGAGTTTGAATAGTGTCTGCAGTCTCTTGGACTGACAGAAAAATATCCTGAGATTCTGCCCTTAGTGATGAGTGCCCTACTTTATTTTGGAAACATGCTGAATGCTCATGAAACCGTGGGGTAGATGGTGAAGTACCCACAGTACCCTGGATAGGCCTGGAATGATTTATAGGCCTTTGATTACATCTCACAGGTGTCAGTGTCCCTGATGTAGTTTGAAGAGTTTTATGATCATGTGGTATAGATGATGTAGGTTTCATACTCCCTTGAGAAGTTGACACTTTTTTTTTTTTTTTTTTTTACTTTCTTTCGTTGATGAAGAAGTAGCTGGTTAAAATGACAAATTTTCTAAAGTCTTAGTTTTAGATTTATGCATTATCATACTCCCTTTATAAGGCAAATGACCTGTAGTCCCTTGGAGAGATGGAGAGGTATCCTGAGATTCTATCATGTATGACGATTTCCCTAATTTATTTTGGAAATATGTTGAATGCCCTTGAAACCTGTGGTAGATGGCAATGAATCCACAGTACCCTCTACAGACATAGAGTTTCAAGAGGCCTTTTCTTACACCTTATATGTGTTAGAGTCCCTGATGTGATTTGGGGAAATTTATTAGCATGTGGTACAGATGAAGAAGGTTTGACACTCCCTTGGGAAGATAAGTCTTGTTTAGTTTCCTGCATAGATGAAGAAGATCTTTGTTCAGGTAGTAAATTTTCTGGAGTCCAAGGTTCATATTTGTGAAGGCTTGTAGAAGTTTGATGAGATAGAGCAAGTTTCTCAGCCTCTTGTTTATATGGCAATATTTGGGCCTTCCTATGAACATGTTGGGAATATCCTAAAACACATGTATTATGTAGAGATGGTTCTACAGGTCCTTGTAGTGATAGAGACTGTCTCAAATGTTCTTTTTCAGATTTATTTTTTGTACCTTTCCCTTGTGCAGATACCAAAGTTTCTAGGTTCCCTTGTACCTGTGGTGAAATATCAAGAGTCCTTTGCAAAGAAAAATCCCCAAGTGTAGATTGCAAAATATGCACATTCGTAATAGAAGGTGTGTAAAGGTTTAGTGGCCCTTGGTTATTTATCAAAGTTTCTAAGACTTGAGTAGTAAATGGATGTCTCTGTGCATTTGGTGCGGAGAGAGAGTTTTTAAATCCTTCTTTTTGAATAAAAAAGACTCTTGAGATCCTTGCTAAGAAGAAGAAGAAAATACAAAAGCCTCTGAAGCAAGAGTGGGTATAGAAATTCTCACAAGATCAGGACCAGAAATCTTATGTCTTGGAAAATCTGAGACCTTTTTTCCAATGTACAAGAGATTCCTGAGCATGTTAATATCTCCCCATATACACACCCTCAGGTTGCAATTGTCCTTTAGTTCCCTGGGAAGTCAGGGGATGTGCCATATCACATAGACAAGGCAGAGAGTATCTTTTAGTTCCCTGTGCAGATGTGGATTGTTTAAGAGGTTGTTGTGCAGATAGGGACTGTCTCACAGCCGCTTGTTCATAAGACAAAACTGCTACACTTTCTTCTAAGGATGAGGGAGTTTCCAGTTGCCACTGGGTAGATGGCATTTCTTTTAGGGTGTCCCCTGAACCGTACTGAGATAAATCTAGACCTCCTGGAGTAGGTGTCACATTTGATAGAGTCTCATGAGAAGATGGAAAAAGGCTTAGAAGCTTTGGGGCCACTGTTATAAATCCAGGAGTCACAGTGACAGAAAGGGAAGTTAACAGATGTTCTGGACTAGGTGTAATAGGTTTTAGGATCTTTTGTGTAGATTGGTAGGTTCCCATTTTAGTTGGGAGAGAAAATAAGGGTGCAAGAGTTCCTTGGGTCTTTGGTGAAGAGTATTACTCTGGATTTTTGGTTAAAGATCCAGAGTCCTTGGCAAAGACATCAAATGTCTTGTAAACCCAAGTGAGGATAAAGAAGTTTCCATAGGCATCTGAGCTAGAGGGACATATCCAAAAACCCTTTGTGCTTCTGAGGAATATTTCAGATCTCCTACGATGTGGGGAAAATAACCTTCAAATCTTAATGAGGATGGAAAAGATTTCTGAACACCTTTACCATACAGCAAAGTTTCTTTTGTTCCCTGGGCACACAGAACTCCAGGGGAAGATGCAGAAGCTCCTAAAGATATTTGGGGATTTGGTAAAGTTTCTAGGTATCCCTGCCTACATTTTGGTGGTGAAAGAGATCTTAGGGTAGATGGGAAAAGTTCTCCTGCCAGAGTGCTGGAGGCAGAAAGACTTTTAGATTCTTTAAGTGAAATGAAAATTTTCAGATGTGTTTGGGTTAATGGAAATACTTCTAGATGATATTTTTTAGATGTGGACTTTCCCTTAGTCCCTTTGTAATATAGAAGAGGTTGTGTAGTCCTGAGGTTTGATTTGCAAAGTAACAATTCTCCTTGAGCATAGGTAAAATATTCTGGTGCACTTGAGAGACATGAAGAAAGTCCCACAACTTCTGGGGCAGATGGGGAACATACTAGTGATTTATCGGTAAAAAAATAAAGTCCTTGAGACTTTTGGAAAGTAAAGGAATGTCTAGCATGTCGTTTGGTATTTTGACACCTTTCCATAGTACCTTGGCCATTTGTAAAATATTCCAAGGTATTTTGTACAGATATAGAAGGTGTAGGACTCACCTGAGGAGTAGATGTAACTTTTGATGGTTCTTTGGCAGCAGGAGATGATACAAGGTTCACTTTTGCAGAAGTTCCGAAGTCTTCTTTATCAAAAGGATAAACACTTAACTTGTGTTTTCTAGAAACTGAATGCCTGGGGATGTCTTTGGTAGATGTGAAATGTCTACTTTTTCCCCCAAGAAAAAGCATGTAAACAATACTCTCTTGGGTAGATGAAGATAACTGTAAAGTATCCTTTTCAAATATGGTATATCCTATGGTCTCTTGGTCTGATGTGGAAGATCTTAATGTGTTTAACGTACCTGCACAAATATTGAACTTTTTTCAATTGGAAGGGAAGGTAATAAAGCTACCTGTGTAGTTGTGGTCTCTCCTGGAGTACTACGGTCTTAAGTGAGAGGTCTAACAGCGTCAAGAGAAGTGAGGGAAGTTTCTATGCCTCCTTGATTACTTGTGGATGTTCTAGGAAAACATTCTCTAGGAGGAGAAGGTGATAACACCTTTTGTACGGAAGTGTCAGGTTTCATAGCCAGCTTGATAGGTAAAACATTTTCCAGGGCCCCGTCAGAAAATGAGGTAGAATTCAGAGTCTTTGGTGTATTTGGAAGATGTTCTGGAGATGTTTGTGGGTCTGGGGAATGACCAACAGCCCTATGTTTAGATGCAAAAGGGTTTGTAGCATTTTCTCTAGATGGTGTAGGGAGTTGACTCCCTTTAGGAAATAGGGAAGTTCCCAAAGCCTCCAGTAAATTTTGAGGAGGTATTAAGTATTCTTGTGTATAGGGAGAATGCAAGAAATCCCACTTTTTAGCTATACAGGATGCTACAAACTCTTGTGTGTACATGTCAAGTATCTTAACCCCTTGTTCACATACAATTGGATCCAGAAACTTTGGAAGGGTTGGAATTTGTCCTAGATCATTTTCTGAAGATGTTTCAGATCTATGAGTCTTTTCTAAAGATGGACCTGTGGCTACAATTACTTTTGTAGAAAAATACTGTCCTACAGTCTCTTTATGAAATAGGGAAACAGATGAAGATTTTGAAAATCCTATCATTTGTGATGTACATGTGTGATTTTTACATTCCCTCCCATGGTTTCAGAATGTCCTAGAGTCCCTGTGGGAGGCAAGGAATGATTTATCATTTCAGAGTACTGTACAGAGCTTGCATGCCTCACTGGGAATGATTGGGCACAACCTAGGCTATTTTGGGTCTGATGACAAGTCAAGAGGGCCCTTCTGGCTGATAGGGGATATTTGAAAAATCTTGGTCCTTTTTGGACTTTTTGAAGACTCGTTTAGAGAGAGTACATTTCATTCTTCTTCTGTTTAAATGGACATCTTCAGATTCATTTTTCATAGCAAGAGAATGGCTTATTCTCACTTTCTGTGGGATATCACTTTTGAGAACTTTGAGTCTCCTCTGTAGAGTGGGACAATCCTAGTGCCTCTATGACAGATTGTGAACATATCAGAGGCCCGGTGGTACATGATGAGAGTGCCAGTTCAATTTGTGTATGTGCAGAAGGCACAAGAGACCCATGCATCGACTCATGAATCTCCACTACATCTTGCATATGAGTGGAACTCTCAAGAGTCCATTTAGTTCCTTGAACTTCTGGTGTAGATGTGGAAATTTTTGTTTCTGCTAGGTTAGGTATGAGCACTGTGAGGCTCACTTGAGGGATTGTAGTTACATTTACTACTTTTTAGACTGAAGCAGAGGAACTGTGAACATTTTTTAAAGGTAGAGTACTTGGAAAGCATTCTTGCTTGATTGGGTAAATTCTGAAATCCCCATGGTCAGCAGGGTCAGATCTCAAACTCATTTTACTGGAAACAGATTGCATAGTGCATTTTGGGAGAGAGAGGGAACATGTTTGGCTGTGTTTGTGAGTGGACTTAGCTCTTTTTTGTACTTTGGCAGCTCTCAAACCATTTAAACTCACATTGGGAGTGATGGTAGGACTTGATACATTTTGGGAAAATGAGAAATCACTGAACTTACGTTTGGGAGAAGAAGGTTTGGATTCCTCTTTGTCTAATGGGGCCTGTTGTAGGTCCCCCTGAATGGAGCGTACTTGTCCAATATGTTTTGGAGAAGAATAGGAAAGATTTGAGACATGAAGGGTAGGGGATAACATTTTGAAACTCCTTCCAGAAGAGGAAACATGAAGGATTTTCTTTTCAGCAGTAGTGGGAGGTTTTTGCACTGCCTCGGCAGGTATAGAATATTCCACCAACCTTTGGAATATTTTGGTGAGGTCAAGAATATCATGGGTGGTTAGGGGAAGTCCCTGATAATCTTGCATAGAAGTGGAACATCCCAGATCCCCTTGGTTAGATAGTGAAGGGTGTAAAGAACCTTGAAAATGTGGGGGAATTATCTGTCCATGTTGGCCAGCAGAAGAATCAGCAAAATATGGTCCAGGTACTGTATGATCTTATTTGAATTTTCCACTGGCATCTCTAATACTATGTTAGATATATATATATATATATATATATATATATATATATATGTTGCAGGCACAATGGCATTCATCTAGTGAAAACTCATAGACACTTCAAACCCTGTAGACATAGGCTTGCCTCTTTTCATCATCCCAGAAATGCGCAGAGAAGATGAGGCCACTCTTTTGCTTGTGGCCGGCTGTAAAGTAGATGATCTTGTGTCACTGGACAGTAGGTTGCTCATTCCCACAGGAACCATCAAAGGAAGTGAATCTGACCATTTTTGGTTCTGTTTCCAATCCCACAGAGGGACCAGAGTCCTATGACCGGCTGAACCTTGTATAAGAATTTTGAGTTTCTGTAGCTCTTCTTTAACATGAGCATCACGTTTTTTGAGTCCATGGTCCTCATAGGGCTTTGAACTCCTGAACTTGTGTTTATTCTGTCTAAGAAACCCTGGAGATACAAAGTCCCAAGGGTCTCTGCTGATCATATGCTTCCCCCGTTGAAGAACGGTCTTATAATCTGGTTGGGGAATACTGCAGGGAGTTCAAGGCTAGGGAGGCTGGGAACACAGCAAGTCCTTCCACCATTGGGATCGGGTGTCAGTATTCTTTTGGGGGACACTGAAGAGAGTCCCGGTCACTGGAGGCTGGGAAACGTGTGGTCCATTGTCAGAGGGTAAAGTACTGGCTGAATCTTGCAGGCCTCTCTCCAAACATCTAGCCATCTAGTATTAATGGAAATTGAACTAGAAACAGGAAATGGACTGCCACCCCCTGAAGGGGTGGTAAATGTACTTGCCAATTATGACTCACAGCAATTAGTAGTCAGGTAGGATCCTTTTAGATAGGCTCAGTCTCTCCTGAGAACTGTGGACATGTTCCGAAGGCGAAGCACACAGAACTCCAGTGACAGTTGGTCTCGGGAATCAAGCAAAGCTCGAGAGCTGCTATCCTTGGGAATGCACGGGCCAGTCGCGAGCTGCCTCATGTGGCAGTTCTGCTTGCAGTAGCAGGGCAATCATCCAAGTTTCCTGAAAGAGGGGAGAAGCTGAGGATGCTCTTCCACAGGGTATAGAGTGCTACTTAGTCTGATGCACACTCTCAGGATCCATGGCAAGGAATTGTTGAAGGGACAGCATGATTGGAAAAGGCAACTGGTGATTAGGAGGCTGTGCTCCCAAATCCGTCTTGCACCAGGAGAGAACCCTCGAACTGGAGGCAATCAGTGCTGCAATGAGGTCTGTTGGAGCTTCATACTGAGTGGGAAAGGCTGATCCATACCATTGCCCCTTATAGTCTGGGTGAGCTAGACAAGTATTGGCGTGTTTGCTAGGGAAAGATCATTTATTTTACAGAATCCAGAATGCATGGAAATGATCTTTCAAATATTATACAATATTTTAAAGAATGCCTATCCTAGATAAATTTGTAACAATTATGAATATATCTGCATGCTAAAAATCATATCTGAATAATTCAATAATACTTATTGCAATATTATTATTTTACAAATGTTATGTAATTTTTCAGAAGGTAAGGATAAAACAATAATCTCCTTATAGTACTGATGAAAGTTGTTTTTCAACACTTTTATCTATGTTTGACTAGATTTAGAACACAGACACAGTAGGACTCCTGAATGTAGCACCTATGGCCTTAGACATTTGTTCTGTCTGCCACAGTAAAAAATTTGGATTCCAATACCTTTTACTTGTTTGGATTGCTTTTGAAATGTCATATAGTTCTCTTGAACACAATAGTCTAGAGGCTCATATTAGTATCTCCACATGGACCATTCACTTTCATTCCAATGGTACACCTGGAGCATAGTTGCACAGAATGAATTTTAAAGCCTGTTGTGAAGTTGATTCTTTGAAAGGTCATGTCTGTATAACAGTTGATATATGGGGAAAGGTGAAAACTGAGAACATTGATGAGAAAATTATTTTACTCTCAGAAAAACTTGGTTTGCTTGTTGCACACCTTGCCAGTTTTCTTTGAGCAGTTTTTAATCTTGCTGGATGAAAGGCAATTATTTGGGTTTTATCTTTGATTTTTTTTTTGTGTGAAAGACTTCTGTTTTATCTTTGGCTACACAGCCTATTATCATCATTTAGAAGCATAGGGGCACTTTTCTATAATCTAATTATTTTCCTGTTCCTTTGCCTTAGTGCTTTGGAACATGTTCTTAGTACTTGGAGCTCCTGAATGTTCATATCCCCATTTATTTGTGTAACTACAATTTATCTCAATAATTTAACTTTTCTAAGTGCCTACTTCAGGGAAAAGCATTCCTTTCCTTTAATCTAAGTTAAATTCTATTCTTGGTTAATTCTGTATTCACTATGCTTTTCCCTATACTAGTTAATACATATCATAACTTTTTCCTCAATTATTTGAATTTCTTGTCTTTTGAAATCTTTGAAAATATTGAATTTTCTTACCAGAATTATCCCACTAGGCATGAAGATCATGCTTCAGGATTAAATGGATAGGACTCATGGCTATCAGTTCAGATAATATAGACCTTTTAGAATTACCTTGACAAGAGTAATGCCACCACAAAATATTGTTCTCAGTTTTAGTTACTCTGACTATGTTTATTTCAGATAATGTATCCAGGTAAACTTAGTAGTTTTTATAAATTCACAAATGACTGCTTTATGAAATAGTTGAAGATGATTACTTGGTTTATGATTGGCTAAGATTACTGTGAGTCACTCTACTTACTTGGGAATTTTTCCTAAATAACATCATTATTAAAAACAACATTATAAATTTGTTCAAATTAAATATCTTGTATTAATATTACATTTAATAAGGAAAATAACTGAATAGTATATTTTGTATCATTTAACTCAGTAATTATTATTCTTTTCCCATGCTTTTGAATATTATTTCTTCATTTTCTTTGTTAGATTGCAAGGAAATATGTTTCATTAGAGCACTTCCATACATATGCTTTTATTGATTTATCCGCCTTCATGTGTGTAGTGGAAATGTTCACTGTTGTCTAGTTGATTATAAATTTTATTCACTTCCATAAACAAACAACTAGAAGACCAGGAAATTCAGAAGATAAAGTTGTTGAAAAACAAATTAGTAGCTTTATACATTTGGGATGTGAGAAGCTTGAGACTGGAAATCATTTAAACAAATGCTGATTGTGATAACTAATAGGGCCTTGGATTTCTCTCCTTGCAGTGTTGGATCTTCTAGATGATCGCCAAGTAGTTTCCTACTCTTTCTCTGGACAGCTTTCTGAGAATAAGAAGACACTCTCTCAGGGAGCCTGCTTTAGTTTTTCCTGCTAATCTTATAAAATGTCCTCCTCCTCCTCATATCTCTCTCTCTCTCTCTCTCTCTCTCTCTCTCTCTCTCTCTCTCTCTCTCTCTCTTCTCTCTCTCTCCCTCTCTTTCTCTTTCTCTCTCTCTGTTGCTCTCTCTCTTTTCTACTCTGCCTCTGTGTCTCTCTCTGTCTCTGTCTTTCTCTGTTTGTGTATGTGTTTGTATTGGTAGGTAGGTGAAGATGAGTTTGGGTTGTTGTTAATGGGATGTATGTATAATGAGTTTTCATATGTGTAGGTGATCATATGTATAGGTATATTAGCATGTATGTGCATGTACACACCACATGTTAATGTTGGGTGTCTTTGATAAATGTATGCTTTATTTATTGAAGCACGGTTTGGCTTTTCTAGCTACTCACCTTGTCCCTGGGATTACCAGTCTCAAAATTTATAGAGTATAAATATGCAGGCACACTCTGATACATCTGGGTTCCTGGGTACCTGAGATATGAACTCTTGTCCTCCCCTTTGTGTGTCAAGTGCTGTATCCACTCAACTATTCCCCAGCCTCTATAATTTTAGAAAAGGTTATTAGGAATTCGCTTTTATTTTCTTTATTTCTTTCTCAACACGCACATTGTTGTCATATATAAAAGGTGTTGATAATTTTCAAATTTTACTTAATTATTTTTAAATTTATTTAAATTTTCAAGGTTTTTCCTTTACCCAGTTTTCTCCCTCCCAGATACTCATTCCCTTCTATATTTCTCTGCTTCTATGAGTGTGTTGCTCCATCTACCACATGCTGATCCTTCCCATCCTTGACTCCCCTACTCTGTGACATTTATCAAACCTTCATAAGACAAGGGATGTTTCCTCTCTTTGATTGCTGACAAGGACATCCTCAGCTACATATACAGCCAAAGCAATGAGAACTCCTTGGTTGGTGGCTTAGCCTCTGGGGGGAAGGTGATTTGGGTGATATTGTTGTTCCTCCTTTGGGATTGCAAACCCCTTCTGCCCCTACAGTCCTTTCTCTAACTTCTCCATTGAGGACCCCCATCCTCAATGCAATGATTGGCTGTGAGAATCTGCCTCTGTATTTTAGGGCTCTGGCAGGGCCTCTCAGGAGACAGCTATATCAGGCTCCTTTCAGCAAGCAATTCTTAGCATCCACAATAAGGTCAGGATTTGGTGACTCTATCTTGAATGAATCCCAGTGTGAGTCAGTCTCTGGATGGCCTTTCCTTCAGTCTCTGTCATGCACTTTGTCTCCATATTTGCTCCAGTAAGTATTTTCTTCTCCTTTCTAAGAAGGACTGAAGCACCCACACTTTGGTCTTCTTTCTTTAGCTACATGTGACCTGTAAATTGTATCATGGGTATTAGAGCTATTGAGCTATTATCCACTTATCGGTGAGTTCATACAATATCTGTTCTGCTGTGCTTTGGTTACCTCACTCAGCATGATATTTTCTAGTTTCATCCATTTGGCTAAGAATTCATGAATTCATTGTTTTTAATAGCTGAGTGATATTCCATTGTGTAAATGCAGCACATTTTTAAATTAATTTCTCTGTTTAAAGACAACTGGTTTCTTTCCTTCCTCTGCCTATTTTAAGTAAGGCTGCTTTGAACATGTGTACTTATCACATGTTGGAACATCTTCGGGGTATATGCCAAGGAGTGGTATAACTGGGTCCTTATGTAATATTATTTCCAATCTTCAAAGAACCAAAAGACCAGATTTGATTGATCTAAAAGCTGTTGACTTTTAAATGTTTATTTTCTGTCAGTCCACTTTGCTGAAAGTGTTTCTGTATGAGTTTTCTGCTGCAGATTTTAAGCACAGCCTTACATTTTCAGCAAATATGGATCATTTAAGTTCTTCCTATTCTATTGTTATTGCTAGTGATATGAAAACTGTTGCAGTACTATGTATACCAGTACATATGTTTTGAAAACCTAGGATTATTATATAGCCTAGCTGTATTACTCCTGGGTAAATACTGAAGTGACCCTAAGTCCTAATACTGAAACATTGCATTTTTTGGGGGATTCATGTATTTGCCTGCAATATTCAGAAGTGATAAGAAAAGAAGCCTTTTCGTTCCTTTACGAACTTAGTAAATAAAATGTATTGTGTTTGTATATTTATAAGTATATTTATATACTTGGTGTACCTTTAGTCAACTAAAAAGTTAAAATCATGGCAAATGGAGGAAAATGGATGGAAGTAGAGATTGTGATGCTGCTGAAGTAACATAGATTTGAAAAGAAGGAATTAACACAGGTTATCTCTCATATGGACTTTGAGGTAATTGTTATATATTTTCCTTAATGTTTGTGATATGATGGTGGTAGTTCATTAAACTTGAGATTTATTTTATTCTCTAGCAGAAAACCGTTAAGAGAATACACATCACATAGGAATGCATAGTAATTATTATATTTATGCTGTGATAAACCACCATTAACAAAGCAAATGGAAGAAGGATATATTTCTTTGGCTTATAATGCCAAAAGTATAAAATTTCATCTCAGTGCCACATCTTGGCTCTTAGTCACCCGGAGCACACATAGAGCTCCAGAACTCCTCCCTCATCTAGACACATCTTGACTCCCAATAGGTCTGTCATAACCAGGATCACAGATGAGATACCTTCTGCCCCAATGCCTGGCCTATCAGAGACCACAAGGGACCCAGTGGAGGTAGACCCTATCAGCCCTGCCCTGGTAGAGACACATTTTCTTCAGATGCAGAAGATACTATAGGAAATATTGACAAAACAGTCAAAGAAAATACAAAATGCAAAATGATGCAAACCTAAAACATCGTGTAATTTCAGGACACAATGAAAAGACCAAATATAAGAATAATTGGAAGAGAAGAGAGAGAAGATTCCCAATGCAAACGACCTGGATATATTTTCAAGAAAATCATAGAAGAAAGGTTTCCTAATCTAAAGTGATGGCCATATATACAAGAAGGATGCAGAACACAAAATAATTTGATGAGAAAAAATTGTCCTCCTGAAAATATTAGTCAAAATATTAAATGCACAGGATACAGAAAGAATATTAATGTTGTAAGGGAAAAAGAACAAGTCACATTGTGAAGGAAGACATTTCAGAATTATACTAGACTTCTCCACATAGAAAGTGTCATGAAGACCCTAATAGAACATGAATGTTAGCCCAGGTTAATATATTGAACAAAACTCTGAATCACCATAGATGTTGAAACAAGATATTCTATAGTAAAATCAAATTTAAAAAAATACATTTTCAATAATTCAGCCCCTATGGAGGAAAATAGAAGGAAAGTTCCAACATAAAAAGTCAAAGTACACACATGAAAAATCAAGAAATTACATCAAACTCATGTATTCTTTAATGGATCACTCTGAAATATGTGGTCTCTGTGCAGTTGCTTAGAGTTTAGTATGACCATATTATTAGCAGAAACTTCGAGATGCCAGGCAGCAAGGCATCAATTGAATTATTTATGTACAGCTTGGATAGCTCCGCTCATCTACACTACCACTTCAATTCTGGTTTCAGCAAGCCAGATCTGATTGCAAATGAAACCACACCATTTTAGATAAATAGACTAAAGTCTATATCTGATTTCCTGAACAAGCTTGCACACTTGGACTTCGAACCAGAGTGAACAACTTTGTTGAAATGGGGAGATTTGCAAGGACACATCCAATTAGGTAGAATATCTTTGGTTTCATGGGATAAAACTGAAGCCTTTTTGGCCTTAAGTACAGAGTCTCTTGTATCAGGAGTGGGAGGGGTAGTGTCAGGACGAGTAGGGCAAAAGGGAAATAAGAAGGCCTGTTTAACAAAATAAAAAATTTTCAGATTAATTTATTCAATGTTGAACTGTTAGGCAATTCCTTGTGACCAGAAACATCCCCAAACCCACACAAATGCCATTCATTCTCAGAATAGCCATATGTTTGGAAACTTCTTTGAGGACAGGCAGCAATATTATAGTATATCTATTAGCCTGTTAGGCATTCCTTCTGTAAGCTCAATTTATTATCAGCTACATAAGAATTGGAATGAAAGGTGGATATTTAGTAATGTTTGAATTCAAGCATGGAGACAACTTACATGAGTTTAACACTCTGGAACCATGTATAAGTGCAGAAGGAAGTCGGTTGTGATTTAAGAATGTTTTTCTAGTCACCCAGATTAAAGGTGAAAAGTTTAAACCTCCCTTACTTATCCTAAAATTCATCTAATGTGCCCAAATGCATAAAGGGATGAATTGAGGATGCATGAAATAATGCTGCAAAGTATGAGTCAGTATTATTCAAATATGTCTAATGTCACTTATTGAGGAAAAAAAGTGTGTTTCATTTGGTCAATTGCAGTGGTAAATTTACTCTTGTACAGGTGGGTAACCTCAAAGGCTACATTAGGTTTTTGTTGTTGGTGGTGTTGTTGTTGTTGTTGTTTGGTTTTATGTTTTTTTTTCATGATCCTCTCATAAAATGAATGATAACAGGAGAATCCCAAACTTCTTTTTCCCAGTCATTCCCTCACCTCCCTTCTTTTCCTCATCAACAATTACTCTCCTGCCCTTAAAAAAAGAGCAGTCCTCCAGTGGTGTCAAGAAAAAAATGACATAACAAGACACAAGGAGACTAGACATAAACCATTTATCAAGGCTAGATTAGGAAAATTGTCCCACAAACCGGCAAAAGAGTTACAGACATTGCCAGTCCCAACAAGACCCTCAAGAGAAAAGGCCACGGCATGTATGTAGAGGCCCAACTGCAGACACACAGGGGACCCGATGCTCCATCTTGAACATTTATTTTTCTTTATTCGATATATTTTTATTTACATTTCAAATGATTTCCCCTTTCCTGGCTCCTTACTCCCCGAAATTCCAATAAGCCTTCTTCATTTTCCCATTTTGCCCATCCATTCCTTCCCACTTCTCTATGGCCCTACACTGCTGTGCTGAGCATTTCCAGAACCAGAAGCTACTCCTCCATTACTCATGGACATCATTTGATAGGTGGATTAAATCTTGGGTACTCCAAAGTACAAGGCTAATATTCACTAATCAGTAAGTGCATACCATGATTGACCTTTTGAGACAGGGTTACCTCCCTTAGTATGATGCTCTCCATCTCAATCCATTTGTCTAAGAATTTTATGAATTTATTTTTTCTAATGGCTGAATACTAATATTATTGTGTAAATATATCACATTTTTTGTATCCATTCATCCATCGAGGGACATCTGGGTTCTTTCCAGCTTCTGGCTATTTTAAATAGGTCTGCTATGAACATAGTGGAGCATGTATCCTTATTACATGCTAGGGAATAATCAGGGTATATGCCCATGAGTGGTATGGCAGGGTCCTCCAGAGCATTTTCAGAGGAACTGCTAGACTGATTTCTATAGTGGTTGTACCAGCTTGCAACCCCTCTTGCAGTGGAGGAGCTTTCTCCCCATTCTCACCAAAACCTGCTGTCTCCTGAGATTTTGATCTTAGCCATTCTGACTGGTGTGAGGTGAAATCTCAGGGTTGTTTTGATTTGCATTGTCCTAATGACTAATAATATTGAACATTTTTTAGGAGTCTTCCCAGTCATTCTCAGTTCTTGAGGTTAAAATTGCTTGTTTAGCTCTGTACCCCCATTTTTTAATAGGTTTACTTGGATTTCTGGGGTCTTCCTTCTTGAGTTCTTTGTATATATTGGATATTAGCCCTTTGTTAGATGTGGGGTTGGTGAAAATCCCTTCCCAATTTTTAGGTTGCCAATTTATCCTCTTGATGGTGTCCTTTGCCTGGCATAAACTATTTTGAAATTTATGAGGTCCAATTTCTCAATTCCTGATCTTAGAGCATAAGCAATTCTTGTTCTGTTCAGGAACTTTTCCCCTGTACTGATGTCCTCAAGTGTATTCCTAAGTTTTTTTTTTTTTTCTATAGTTTCTGTGTGAGTGGCTTTACCTGGAGGTCCTTGATCCACTTGGAGTTGAGCTTAGTACAAGGAGATATGGATGGATCAATTCACATTGTTCTGCATGCTGATGTCCAATTGATTCAGCACCATTTGTTGAAAAGACTATCTTTATTCCACTGGATGTTTTCAGCTCCTTTGTCGAAGATCAAGTCACCATAGGTATGTGGGTTCATTATCTACATTTAGTTTGATGTTGGCTAATGGTTCGCTGTATATTGCTTTATTTATGTTTAGGTATGTGCCTTGAATTACTGTTCTTTCCAACTCTTTTAGCATGAAAGTATACTGAATTTTTCAAATGCTTTTTCAGCATCTACAAAATGACCACGTAATGTTTTTCTTTGTGTCTGTTTATGTAGTGGATTACATTGATGGATTGATGGATTTCCATATATTGAACCATCCCCAAATCCCTGGGATGAAGTCTTCTTGATCATAGAGAATGATTGTTTTGATGTATTCTTGGATTCAGTTGGCAATAATTTTATTGAGGATTTTCGCATCAGTATTCATAAGGGAAATGGTGTAAGGATTTTTTTGTTGTTGTTGTTGGATCTTTGTGTGGTTTTGGAGTCATCGAAATTGTGGATTCATAGAACCAGTTTCAGAAATGTTTCCTTCCGTTTCTATTTTGTAGAGTAGTTTGAAGAGTGTTGCCATTAGGTCTCCTTTGAATGTCTGATAGAATTCTGCACTAAAGCTATCTGGTCCTGTGCCTTTTTTGGTTAAGAAATTGCCAATGACCAAATCTTTTTCTTTAGGGATTTTGGGTCATTTTAGATGGTCTATCAGATTCTGTTTATATTTTGGTAATTTGTATCTGCCTAGGAAATTTCCCATTTTATCCAGATTTTCTAGTTTCCTTGAGTATATGATTTTGTAGTAGGATATAATTTTTTGGATTTCCTCATTTTCTGTTGTTATATGACACTTTTCATTTCTGATTTTGTTAATGTGGGGCTGTCTCTGTGCCCTTTGGTTAGTCTGGCTGCAGGTTTATCTATCTTGTTGATTTTCTCAAAGAACCAGCTCATAATTTTGGTGATTCTTTGTATAGTCTTTTTCTTGAAACTTGTTTGATTTCAGCCCTGAGTGTCATGATTTCCTGTCTTCTACTCCACTTTGGTGAATTTGCTTCTTTTTGTTCCAGGGCTTTCAGGTATTCTGTTAATCTGTTAGCGTATGTTCTCTCCAACTTATTTTTCTAGGCACTTAGTGATATGAATTTTCCTCTTAGTACTGCTTCATTGTGTCCCATAAATTTGGGTATGCTGTGCCTTCATTTTAATTAAGTTCTAAAAATCTTTGATATTTTTCCTTATTTCTTCCTTGAACAAGGTATCATTGAGTAGAAAATTGTTAATCTTCCCTGTTTATGTGGGCTTTTTGCTGTTTTTGTTGCTATTGAAGATGACCCTTATTCCATAGTGATCTGAGATGAGGCATGGAATTCGTTAGATAGTCTTATATCTGTTGAAGTGTGTTTTGTGATCAATTAAATGGTCAATTTTAAAAAGGTACCATGCAGTGCTGAGACGAAGGCTTATCCTTTTGATATAGGATGAAATGCTCTATAGATATCTATTAAGTTCGTTTGGTGCAAAACTTCTGTTAGTATCACTGTGAGTCTGTTTAGTTTGAGTTACCCTGATATGTCCATTGAAGAGAGTTGGGTGTTTAAGTCCCTCACAATTATTATGGTGGGTGCAATGCATGCTTTAAGCTTTAGTAGGGTTTCTGTTATGAATGTAGTTACCCTTGTATTTGGGGAATGAATGTTCAAAATTGAGTGTTCTTCCTGGTAGATTTTTTCTTTAATGAGTATAAAGTGGCCTTGTGTATCTTTTCTGGTAAGTTTTGATTGAAAGTCTATTTTATGTGATATTAGAATGGCTACTCCAGCTTGTTTCCTGGGATCATTTGCTTGGAGAACTCTTTTCCAGTCATTAACTCTTAGGTAGTGTGTTTCTTTGATACTGAGATGCATATCCTGTATGCAGCAAAATTTTGGGTCGTGTATACAAATCCAATTTGTTAGTCTATGTTTTTTAATTGGGGAATTGAATCCATTGATGTTAAGAGATATTAAGTAAAAGTGAGTGTGTTTTACTGCTGTTTTTGATGTAATTTTTATGTTTTTATGCTTATCTTCTTTTGCATTTGGTGAAATGAGATTACTTTCTTGCCTTCCATTGTGTGTTGTTTTCCTCCCTTTGTTGGTGTTTTTCACTCATTATCCTCCGACGGGTTGGTTTTGTGGAAAGATTCTGTGTAAATTTGTTTTTGTCATGAAAATTCTTGGTTTCTCCGTTTTTCAAATAATTGAAAAATTTGCTGTATATAGCAATTTGGGTTTACATTTGTGTTCCCTTTGGGTCTCCATGACATCTGCTCAGGATCTTCTAGCTTTCATAGTCTCTGGTGGGAAATCCGGTGTAATTCTGATACGTCTACCTTTATTTGTTACTTGACTTTTCCCTTACTACTTTTAATATCCTTTCTTTTCTTTTTATTTTTTTTTTTTTAGTACATTTGGTGTTTTAATTATTATATGACAGGCTGAATTTCTTCTCTGGTCTAATCTATTTGGAGTTTTGTAGGTTCCTTGTATGTTCATGGGCATCCATTTCTTAGGTTAGGAAGTTTTCTTCTACAATTTTGTTGAAGATATTTACTGGCCCTTTCTGTTGTAAATCTTCACTTTCTTCTATGCCTATAATTCTTCGGTTTGGTCTTTTCACTTTTTCCTGGATGTCCTGGATATTATGGGTCAGTAGCTTTTTCCATTTTTCATTTTCTTTGACTCTTGAATTAATTATTTCTATTGTATCTTCTATATCCGAGATTCTCTATTTATCTTCCATCTCTTGTGTTCTGGATCCATGATTCCTGTCTTCTTTCCTAAGTTTTCTATGTCCCAAGATGTCCCCCTTTGTAATTTTCAATATTGTTTCTATCTCCTTCTTTAGATCCTGATGACTTTGTTTATATCCTTCACTTGTTTTGTTGTATTATCCATTACTTCTTCAAGAGCATCTTCCTGATTATGTGTGTTCTCTTGTATTTCTTTAAGGTAGTTATTTATGTCCTTCTTGAAGCCCTCAATGATACCCTCCAATAGCATCATGACCTCTGATTTGAAATCCAAATCTTACTTCCTGGTGATGTTGGGTGGGATGAGTCCTATTTTCTGCCCACTAATGACCAATTAATTGGGCAATTTAAGCTTTCTCATAAGCTATGATAACAACTTCAGAAAGATATTATAGAGCCATGCTTCAGTGCCAGAAATACTCCTCTCTCCTGTATTATTGAGATTCTTGAAAATGGTTTATATATCCTCCCCTCTGTCAATGGTCATCCCAACCCTATTGATGTTCTTCAGAATGTGATTTCTCTCCTGCCATAGTCACTCAAAGGTACCATGTAATTGTTGGTGATATGCAGGATCATATTCCTCTACATGCAAATGATAAAGGTGTGCTTTCTAAGGCTTAATTCTCAATAATCAGGCACTGACATTTGTCTTTCAAAGGGCTTCCCCAGGGTACAATCATAAGTATCACCTTCTGACTATTCATATTAATTCAGCAATGTGCCCTAAAATACAACAAAATATACCCACATAAAATACCAACCTACCATTGTTTGAATTTAGTATTGATTTTATACCAACAATACTTATCAATGTCATATTATGGAAAATAAATGTAAATACACAAAGTCCCTGTCATTAGCCACAGCCTACCTTAGATTTGTGGCCATCTTACATGTAAGGGCAATGCCCAAAATACGTCCATCTTGCCAACTGAATCCAAGAACACATCAAAATGATCATCCACCATGATCAAGGAGGCTTTATCCCAGGGATGCAGGGTTGGTTCAATATACAGAAGTCCATCAATGCAATCCACTACATAAACAAACTCAAAAAAAAAAAAAACACATGGTCATTTCATTGGATGCTGAAAAAGCATTTGACAAAACTCAGCATCCTTTCATGCTTAAAGTCTTGGAATGAACAGGAATTCAAGGCCCATACCTAAAAATCGTTAAAGCAATATACAACAAACCGGTAGCCAGCATCAAACTAAATGGAGAGAAACTTGAAGCAATCCCACTAAAATCAAAGACTAGAAAGGGCTGCCCCCTTTCTCCTTATCTTTTCAATATTGTACTTGAGGTACTAGCTCGGGCAATTAGACAACATAAGGAGGTCAAAGGGATACAAATTGGAAAGGAAGAAGTCACACTATCATTATTTGCAGATGAGATGACAGTCGACCTAAGTGACCCAAAAAACTCCACTAGAGAAATCCTACAACTGATAAACAACTTCAGCAAAATAGCAGGATATAAAATCAACTGAAGCAAATTAGTGGCCTTCCTATACTTAAAGCATAAGCAGGGTGAGAAAGAAATTAGGGAAATGACCCCTTCACAATAGCCACAAACAGTATAAAGTATCTTGGGGTGACCCTTACCAAACATGTGAAAGATCTGTATGACATGAACTTCAAGACTCAGAAGAAGGAAATGGAAAAAGACCTCAAAAAATGGGAAAACCTCCCATGCTCATGGATCGGCAGGACCAATATAGTTAAAATGGCCATTTTGCCAAAGCAATATAAAGATTCAATGTAATACTCATCAAAATCCCAACTCAATTCTTCACAGATTTAGAAGGAACAATTCTCAAATTCATCTGGATTAACAACAAAACCCAGGATAGATAAAACTATTCTCAGCAACAAAAGAAATTCTGGGTGAATCAGTATCCCTGACCTCAAGCAATCCTACAGAGCAGTGAAAGAACTTTATGATAATAACTTCAAGACTCTGAAGAAGGAAATGGAAGAAGACCTCAAAAAATGGGAAAACCTCCCATGCTCATGGACTGGCAGGATCAATATAGTTAAAATGGCCATTTTACCATAAGTAATATACAGATTCAATGCAACACCAATCAAAATCCCAACTCAATTCTTCAGAGAGTTAGTAAGAGCAATTATCAAATTCATCTGGAATAACAAAAAACCCAGGATAGCTAAAACTATTCTCAGCAACAAAAGAAATTCTGGGGGAATCAGTATCCCTGACCTCAAGAAATACTACAGAGCAATAGTGTTAAAAACTGCATGGTATTGGTACACTGACAGGCAGGCAGATCAATGGAACAGGATTGAAGATCCAGAAATGAACCCATGCACCTATCGTCACTTGATCCTCGACAAAGGTGCTAAAAACATCCAATGGAAAAAAGAAAGCCTTTTCAAGAAATGGTGCTGGTTCAACTGGAGGTCAACATGCAGATGAATGCAAATTGATCCATCCTTGTCTCGTTGTACTAAGCTCAACTCCAAATGGATCAAGGACCTGCACATAAAGCCAGACACTCTGAAGCTAAAGGAAAAGAAACTGGGGAAGACCCTTGAGGACATCGGTATAGGGAGAACGTTTCGAAACAGAACACCAATAGCATATGCTCTAAGATCAGAATTGACAAATGGGACCTCATAAAATTACAAAGTTTCTGTACGGCAAAGGACACCATCAGAAGGACAAATCAGCAACCAACAAATTGGGAAAATATCTTCACCAATCCTACATCAGATTGAGGGCTAATATCCAATATATATAAAGAACTCAAGAAGTTAGACTCCAGAAAACCAAACAACCCTATTGAAAAATGGGGTACAGAGTTTAACAAAGAATACTCACCTGAAGAACTTCGGATTGCAGTGAAACACCGAACACTCCTCCAGTGCTGGTGGGGTTGCAAATTTGTACAACCACTCTGGAAAGCAGTCTGGCGGTTCCCCCGAGAACTGGGCACCTCACTTCCAGATTATCCTGCTATACCACTCCTTGGCATATACCGTAGAGGATTCCCCACCATGTAATAAGGATACATGCTCTACTATGTTCATAGCAGCCCTATTTATAATTGCCAGATGCTGGAAAGAACCCAGGTATCCCTCAACAGAAGAGTGGATGCAAAAAATGTGGTATATCAACACAATGGAGTACTATTCAGCCTTTAGAAACAATGAATTCATGAAATTCTTAGGCAAATGGATGGAGCTAGAGAACATCATAGTAAGTGAGGTAACCCAGACTCAAAAGGTGAATCATGGTATGCACTCACTAGTAAGTGGATATTAACCTAGAAAATGGAATACCTAAAATATAATCCACACATCAAATGAGGTACAAGAAGAACGGAGGAGTGGTCCCTTGTTCTGAAAAGACTCATTGAAGCAGTATAGAGCAAAATCAGAACAGGGAAGTGGGAAGGGTTGGGTGGGAAAACAGGGGGAGGGAAGGGGACGGATGGGACTTTCGGGGAGTGGGGGTACAGAAAAGGGGAAATCATTTGAAATGTAAATAAATATTTCAATATATTTAAAAAAGAGAAAAGACTATGAATTATTGTCACATAGGCTAAAATCAAATCTCCGTTTTAATGAGGTAGCTAAAGACCTAAAGGGTTCATGTCCACACTAAAAAGGGAAGTATCGTTTTACTCATCCAGTTTCTGCCATGACAATAAATGCTTTACAACCATGGACTGACTCATCGGGATCCACCATGATGGGAAAGAGTTTATGTTTTTCCTAGTGCAGATCATTTTACATGAAAATATCATGATTTCACTTTTCTTAATGCATGAATACAAGGGTCCTCTTCTTCCTCTTCTTCTTTCTTGAACATCATTAATATGTATAGCCTATTGACAGAAGGGAAGATATATGTTTTCCTTCTGAGAAACCCCTTCTGTAAAAGTTATTTAAGGCCTTCTCCTTTACAGCTTCCATCTAATCTCCTGTAGAATGCCTCTCTGAACTCGACAGGACACAAGTACTCCCAAACCCAAATAAAACCATAGTCAAGTCAAGGAGCATCCCTGGAGGACTGGCTTGATCTCCCCAATACCTCCACAGGCTAGATCCATGCTTTCTTTGGGAGGAAATACTAGATATGCCCCCTCTACCAAAGTCAACACCAGAAATTCACTTTCTAGAAAACCAAATGTTCTCTCAAACTTCACCTTTTTCATCACTTAATCCAGAGGCAGAAGAACATCTGCCATGTAACCAAATCACTTTTAAAATTTCAGATTCTGAGACTGAGATTTTAGAAACATTCCCATCTGTACCAGGAGAACTGGGACTTTTGAAACCTAATTAATATTCACTGGATTGTTTAGTATCTGAACAAGTGATCCAGGGAACACCAGTATCTTCCCACAAATCTCGCGAACTTTCTGTATTAGCCCAGGTCCTCTAAACCTATAACTCTATCCAAGACCCTGAGGTTACTTCCTTTTCAACTGAGTTTTTAAGAGTGTCCTTTTATGCACCTGGTGACATACCTATACCTTCTTATGAAAAATGCACAAGACACTTCCATTTTCCCATGAAAACTCTAGACTTATCAATTCTACCCAAGGGATATTGTAATATGCCCCAATTTCTTGAGTTCCCCTTGTACAAGTTTAGAATCAGAGCATAGAACCTGTGCATCTGCTTTCTAGAAAGTGAATAGAAATGTACAAACTTCAACATTTCTGCTTAGATCTGAACAGCTGAACATACTATAAAAAGAAAGATAGCCAGCAACAATCATGCAAACATTGAGGAACATAAGTTGCTGCCTCAAATCTCAAAGAATGAACACAAACTGTAAATATACACAACTCTGCATAGGAATTGATGGCTTATAGTCACTGTTGAATTCTTTCTTCACTATATAAGGTACAAGGGACCTTTAACTTTGAGAGAAGTTTATATGGCTCCCTCTCTCTGCCTGAAGTTATTTCTAGCCTCATTTTAAAATAGGACCTCAGAGTTTTCATATTTCATAGGGTTCACATTTTCCAGTGTTAACTTTCTCCTTCACACTATATTGAACACAATGTCTGAACTCTCCTAGGACTAACATAGCCCTAATGCTCATTTGCCAAAAGGGACCTAAAACTTGCATTTTGTCTTATATGTTCCTATTTCTACCACGTGATTTAAGTATATTTTTCCTTAAAAGTCTGGCATATTTAAAATATTTATACCACATTTCTACACAAATAGCATCTAATATTTCCTGCGTTCCCCGCAGGATTGTGGACCTATTTTCTACTTTTATTCACAAAGTGGGTTTTAGATATTCATTTTCTGCTCAAGGTGCTCTGGGAATTTAAAGTGTATCAAAAGGGCTTTCAAAACTAATTCCTGCACAAAAGGAGGTATTTAAGACCTCCACCATCTACACTATTGTCTTCAGGTTTACCTGTTCAACTAATGACTCACCAAAGCTTTGCTTCATGCTGTGCCTCACAAATACCCCTATTAACTAACTTTGATTTAAAGATACCTCTCTGATTAAGATATCATTTGCAACCAATGATATCTCACATGTCTCCCTTTTTAAAGCATAGAACAGAATATAGAAAACTGAAATTGGCTCTCATTCCCTGAACCTCAAAGTTGGACATCAAAATGCACCATTACTATTTTTTATTCCAATATATGTGCAGCTTAACACATCCTTGAGGAAATATCAATGCTTGCATAACTAACTATCTTCTTGTAAGTTTATAGTGACATTGCCTGTAATCTCAAAGATTACTCACATGGTATGCAGATGGATAAAATACTTGGAAGCTATTGAGAAAGAGTCTGAACTTCCCTCCACTATACATTGTAGCTTAGAAACTTCCCCTGCAGACCATGGGTGAACTGGATATTTATTTTGTGCAAAATAAAACCAGGGACCTCTACCATATGAATCAAGACATTCAGGATTTCTCCTGCACTGACGTTGGACTTACAACTTCCCAATCTGAGCACTCCCTGTTCCCATGTTATTTCTTCATACACTCCTTGATCTTTGAAGAGCCCAAGAGACATATTCTGGGTGAAGCTGAATATCAGTCCTTCCCTTTTCCATCAATGTGGCCTTGGATCTTGTCCCTATGTTCAAGGGGGAATATGAGCTCCTGTTTTGGAGAAAGGAAGCTCTCACATTCCTTTACTCCAAAGGTGACATTAGATATGTTCTCCTAAATAATAATGTATTGTCGATGTATCATCAAATATTCTTTTATGATTTTGAACTACCTTCAGTGTATATTCTCTAAATAAGGAAGAATCAAATCTTTTATGAGGATGACAAGGAAAATATATTTTTTCAATCTGGATTGAGGTCCTCGTTCCTATGTGAAAAATTATTGACTGGATCCTAGGTTATGCTCTTCAATCTCATCACATTGTTCTTGACCATATATAGACATATTAAGACAAATTAAGAGGCAACCTATCCAGTGATAGCCAGGATGTTTAAAACACGCTCAGGTTGTTGCCTGAATTCTCTCAGTCTGAATACAAGATGTGAAACTGCTTACAACTAAGGAAGAGTTGGAAGCCGAAGAGCAGAGATGGGACCTTCCTTGACTGAGCAAGGTAACAGGGACATTCATGTTTAAGAGAATGTTGCATTACACTCATCCCCACTCCAAGCTTTTTCTAACCCATATCTTTGCACAACCAGATCCAGAGTTTTGTCTTTTTCATGTGGGCCAGTAGTTCCTAGCTCTCTAAGTTACCTCAGTCTTTTTACTTCGCTAAAGAGAATGTCAGATTTCCATCCTAAAACTAAGCCAACTGCAGAGCATTCCCATTTGCCCAAGGTGGACTAAATCACACTTTTAGTGGAAAGACCCTCGAACTTTTGGTTTTTGGGAAGTTGGACTAAGTCATTCATCTTCTGTCTTTAGAGGCTATACGTAAGGCTTATTTTGTTCCCTCTAAAGAAGAAAATCCAGTTAAATGGCATTCACTGTAGTAGAAAAGAGGCTATGATTTCCTCCTTCAAAAACAAAGGCTATAGACATCCAGTTCCTGGCCAACAGTATACTTCCCCTGGAACAATGATGACAGCGACCTCAGCATTGACTCCTATGGCCACCTATGGCTCATCTTTGAATCTATAGTCATAGGAACTTCAGATGTACCTCCTTACTAAAGAATGTTCTAGAATATTGTTTCATTCAAAAGACACGCTACAGTTGACTTTAAACTCATATTGCCTTAGTGAAAATCACTGTGACCATTATTTTCAGACAAACACACTTGCCACCTCAAAGGTGGACCTCACACATGTCTGAGTTTGGGACAGAAGTCAGAGAATAGAAAGGTAAAACTGCAATCTACCTAGACGTGATTGTCAGAAATGCAGTGTTCCCATCTCTCAGTTATGGATGGGTACAGACCAAGACCAACTTCAGGGAGACTCAGAGATCAGACAACACTTCCAGTTGGAAGAGCATGCTGATTGCTTCTTGTACTCTTCCCTATAGTATATAGAGTGGATAGATAGTGGAAGTGAGAATAACAGTTGGAAACAAATGTTCAAGTACCATAGTCTTCTCCCACTACCCAAGATTTGGTAGGTTTTCACTTTTACATTGTGTGGAGACTGGATCTTGTTATTTGGATAAACATGTCTAGGCTCTTTCTTTCTAAGCAAAGCAATTCAGGAAGGCCCCAGAAATTGCACTTCTGAATACAGGTTTCACATATTGGTCATAATTTACTGTCATCTCATACCATTTGAATGAAGGATCATCAGTCCTTTCTGCTCTTAAAAATAATATCCCAAACCTTCCTCTTCCTTCCATATTATACTATAAGAATGTATGGAGTTTACTATTCAGATTTCTGAATTTTTGCTATGCCCAAGTGGACCAAGTATTAAGAGTCCTAAGGGCATTCCCCAACTACACATGAGCTTCAAATATATCCATCTAATAGAGAGCTTTAGATCATTTTCTCTAAACATGGCTACTAAGAAAATACAAGTGTAAGAAAAGGGACTTTACATTATTCTACTCTGGGTTAACAGAGCCTTGAAACTAGATCATCTGTTTTCATACCATTCTTTCTGTACACAACCATATAACTGGTGGTAAGCTTCAAGAAGACTTATAGACTAACAATCTTGACAGATGAATAATTCATAGATTGCTGCCATGTTTACCAGGGAGTAACTGAAGATGGGCATCTTCTAAAGTGTGACCCAGTACTACCCCCTGTTCAAGTAGGCTATTACACTCCATTGTCCTTAAAGAGATTTGGGATTTTAAGCCAAATTTAATACTGCTTTAATTGTCTACTCATAAACCTCAATACATAGACTCCCACTTTTTGTCCAATAGATATCAAATGCTCCCTCTGTATCTCAGTGGATCCAATATCTATCTTGTAAGACTGACATATTCTGAGATCTTCTCTACCTGACTCCACACAAAAACACCACTTCCATTAAAAGATGTCCTCTCTGACCACGGATTCAAAATCACTCTCTTCTTGATAAAGGATAGCACAAATATTGCCAGGTGCCATTCTCACTTAGATCTCAAAACCTCCTTTTTTTCAGCCATTCAATCCTTCTTTTAGAAGTGAAAATACTTGCTTTCAAGATTAGCCATGTATCCAGATGGATAGAACAAGCAGAGTTCACCTGAGTGGGCTAGAAATAATAGAGCTCAACTGTGCTTAGGTTACCATAGAAACTCCTTTCTGCTTCACCTCCTTGTGATAAATTTATTGTTCCAATGTCCTGCAGTAATAGCCAGATTTTCCATAAGACTTTCCCTGAGAGACAATTCTCAGATACTTTCAGAGAAACTATAGTAGCACCATGATACTGATCTCCAGAAACAATGACTTAGCCCCTTTACTCCTTACACCTTGCTTGCTTCCCTTTGTATTGCATTATGTAAGAAATAAAAATTAACAGCTTGATCAGTATACTGTCTGGTTGTCTCTATGTTGCTTCTCTGGTCTCACATCCTTTCCGCTGTGGTTCAGGGATATGATTGACTCTCCTGCATGTCATGACAAATATTCCAATTAACTGTGTCTCACATTCAACTCCTCATCGGAAAGGGACATCAGAATGGTTTATGCATTGTGATGGTCCTCAAATTCATACTCTCTGTCCAAGAGATTTGTAAATGTCTTTCTTTCATAGGAGGGCTTCAATGTCTCTCACTCTGCCTATGGGAGGCTCAGACACGCCATACCTATACTTAAATATTTCCTCTTTCCCCTCTGTCTAGTGGAAAAGAAAGCCCTCTACTAATGCCTACATTGACCTGAAATCTTTCATGTTGCCCAACGGGCGCTCACGCCTAAGCGCACATGTAAGGTGTCAACAGATCTTTTTCTATTGCCGTTTATTTCCTGCTGTATCCTGAATGTCGAGGATTACTTCCAAACTTATCCCTGCTACAAATATTTTGAGACATTCCTCCAATGAAGAAGGACCTTATCCTTATCTCATCTAACCAAAGGCTTTATTGCCTAGTAATAACCATCAAAAAATGAAACCATTGCTGCCTGGATTTTCTCACAGTACACACAAGATTTGGACATTCTCAATACAGAAAAAAGAAATGGAAGCTGATCAATACTAGAATTCCTCTTCTCCACAAGGTAGTTATATTTTCTCCAATGTGAAATGGTCTTTCCCATTTTATTGAAAATAGGCAGAGATTTTCCTCCTCTGACAAATAGGTAGAGAATTTCACTTTTTCATAGAGTTTCTTAGATATCCTGCTAATGACAAGGGTGCTTCAACTCCCTTATTCCCATGAAGTCTGTTTATTTACCTCATGATGAAGGGAATGAAAGTCCTTCTTCTGTGCAAAGCTGCCTAAGCTCATCCCCATCTTATATGATTTAGAAATTCATAACAGAGTGTGCTCCACTCTGGCCTGGGAGATTGAGAAAATCCCACAATTCCACATTTCCCAGTGCATCTGCTACCTATGACTTCTAATTTCTGTGGCCTTGAAAGCACTGTTCTGATTATGAGATCTCTAAGTACTCTGGACTGAAGTCGCAAACTGAAGAGTATCAAGGCAAAGGTAAACCAGAATACTATCCTTGTGATTCCTTAGACAGAGACAACATGTCCTCCATGCAGAGGAATGTGTGGATGAACATATGTTTGAGGAAGACATTAACTTGAGACTACTTCATTGTAACCTCATGAAAGAGTTTATTAGATTTCTGTCAGGTGTACATTGGACAGGCAGATGATATGTATTCTAATTTTTTATTTTATGTTTGGAACTAAAATGGGAGTGAGTGCCTGGAAGGTCTTATATAATTCTCAAGGTATCAATCAACCTTCAACATCTACTCAATAGAGCTGCAGACATATGACAAAGAAATGTAACATCTATTCCATACAATCCTGGTGGATTCCTGTCTCTCCTTCTTCTTTAGAGTCTCTTTTATCTATCACGTCTGCCAGAGGCACAGAAAAAATTCCTCTTCTGCAAACTGGGATATTGGATATGTCTATACCTCCCTAAAAAAATCTGAATATCCTCTTTTACTGAGTTGGACTTTGGACTATTACCTCTCGATAAATGTAATTTTATACCCCAATGATGTATCTTCTTACAAATACAATCTCATAGCTGTTTGTTCTAATAGAGAGCTGCAGTACACCAATATGCAAAAGGATCTCAGATCTTTAAATATGGCCCTGTGTGAATGGATTTACTAAGTATACTTAATAGGGACTCAGATCCTTCTGTTGTGACCAAAGGGATTCTGATCGACTGACTCTGAAATAATAGGGGGCTTCAGATTTTATTTTCTCCAAGCTATATTATAATATCCCTTTCTGACCTAGGAAGACCTTGCATTGCCTTCCCCCTCTGGAGGGATTTCAAACATTCCCCAATCTACATTTAGGACATAATAATACTTCAATCCACCAAAACTGAGCTTCAAAACACACAGGCTTAAAGCTCCAGAGCAGAAGCTTAGCAAGTACACCCAAGAATAGAAGCGCAATGCCTCAAGGCAGAAACTAAAATAATGTTTCTCCGCATTTCATACCTAGACCTAGCAGATGAAGATACTCTTAAGAAGGAGAATCAGTGTGGGACTGACAATCATGTTTTTTTTTTTTTTTTATAAATGCTGTGACTATTGCCTGACTGGGCACCATTTCACTACAGTGGAGAGATGCTCTAGTTTGTGATGAGGAGCTGCCTAAGCAGAACCTGGAATGTACTTCACAGGTATGAGGTAGGCTGAGATTTTGTTCATGTGTCAAGGAAAGAGTATTCAGTTTTAAACTACCCAATCACACATGGGGATTTACCTCTTCAAATGATTTCACATTTCCAGGTTTTCCTGGACAGACCATTACATAATATTCTTTCTGCTTGCTCCTTGATCTCTCACCTATGTCCACTGGTCACACATTTCTGACTATTTTGGGGACATTCTTGATCAGAAAATGAGACCATCAATAGTGCCCATATAGTCTTTGTGACTAATTCGATCTTAAATTTCCACTTCTGGCCAAGGGTAATTCAGACAGTCCTTCCTCATTACATGGGGGTCTCTATACCAACATCTTTAAATAGCAGGCCTCTGGTTGTACCGTCTTACCAAACAGTTCTCCCACTTGGCTCAAAGAGACATCACATTTAAATAATGTGGACAAAGAGGCTTGGGCCATTACTGTGCTCGTCAATATAACATTCCTCCGCTTAGGTTTGAGGTCTCCAGTGCATCAAAGAGATCCATGAGTAGCACTCGTCTTCATGACGTTCGTCATCAGTCAAGTGATCCCAAATTAATATGCAGATATGGACAGTTAAACACAAAGCCACCAAGTTGGCAAAGTACTGAACACCCACCCACATTCTTGCAACAATGCTCAGATTGCTGCATGAAGATGCCATGTTTACTTTTGATTGTTGTTGTTCTCTTCTTGTTGTTGTTCTTGTTGTTGTTTTAAGTTTAGAAAAGGAAATCTAGTTATTTCGTTGTCATGGAAGTCATCTCCTGATGTTCAAAACAGGTCAATGTGTCACTGTTTAAATGTTTCACATTTTCTGCCATCTTTGGATGCCACAATGTATGCATAGTTTTTAATTGTTTCAAAGGCACAGACACTGTAATTCTAGTAAACTAATGTAATTATTTTAATCAATACTCTCATGAATTTTACTTGCAAAACTGATTAATTTATTTTGTTGTTTTCCACCTGATGACTGCTTCATTCAATGTCATTTGGAAGATAATTTCTTACTGATTTGTCTTAAAAAGATATCTTGGAGCTGAGGGTGTATGATTGAATATCTTCTGTACAGTAAGTAACTTCTGTAGATTGCTGTGAGTGGATTGTAAGTATCAGTAAGTATGCAGTAATAACTGGAGCAATCAACAAGTATTAGAGAGTTTTTATTTTGCAATCCTTAAATTAGCCAGAAGTTAAAGATAGCTTAGTCATTATTCAAATGCACATCCATTTAACATTGTGTGTTTTGTGGGTGTGTTTTTAGAAGACTTCTCAGTTTGAATGGCCAATGATGATGTATTAATTTGGGTAGTAAACTGTGCTCTGTGTGTGTGTGTGTGTGTGTGTGTGTGTGTGTGTGTGTGAAGTAAGGGCACCATGCCTTTACTGTTCAGATAGTCATCACATCTATCTGCCTGTCTATCCACAATCTATATATGAATGAATGAATGTATGAATGCATGTATTTATGTAGTATGCAACCATTTCTCTAACATCTATTTCTTTGTCCTTCCACCCTCTCTCTCTTTCTCTATCACTCATCCATGAATATCTGTATTCATGTAGCTAGGTACGTGTGGCAGTTTGAATATGATTGATCCCCATAGGCCTATATGCAATATTAGTAGGTGTTACCTAGTTGAAGGATGTGTGATACTGGTGGAGGTGGGCTTTAAGGTTTCATACACGCTAAAGTCATGCCCTGTAGGCATCTCTCTGTATTTCTGTCTATCTGTCTCTCTGTCTGTCTGTCTGACAGGCCACCTTACTGCCTGTCTGTCTATCCAAGACCACCTGAGATAGCATCTTTAATGATCCCAAGAGGATATATTGGTGTGGTATCATGTAAAGCAGACACAGACACATTTACACACTGGGAGGCAGAAGCAAGTTTAAGAAGTTCATACAGTTTTACATATATGCTTATATACATATAAATACACACTTTTCGTGTGTAGAGCAAAGCTTCAACCCCTTACATGTATACTTTTAAGTAGTGGATGGAAAAAAGCTCCAAATTTCTTTTTTCTTGCATTGTTTACTTATACCTGCAAAGTCTGAAGGACAAAGCTTACAATGCAATTACATCATTTTTTTCTTCTTATAAAGAATTGTGAGTATTTGTAGAAAAATCATCTCTCCCAATATTTTCCCATGATCACTTATGAATTACTGATGAAAAAAGAAACCCAAAATTTCTGGAGAACCCACACATATTCCTAACTAGACAAATTATTATAGATTAGCAAGGTGTAAGCAAATAATTTAATTTTGTCTGCAGTTTTTATTACTGGCACGACACACTTTGCAGTTATAAATAAGGATAAATTTATTATTTGTCTCAAAAAGCAATCTTATAAAAATCTTTAAAAATCACAGAACTAACCATTTATATATCTAAACAATCAGCTCTTTGTACCTCAAATAACCAGGGAGCACTTCTATTCATTAACCACGTTTTAATTAAATCATATCATAAAATTGAGGGGGAATGTGAGTACAAGGAATTAATCATCACATGATCACCAGCCCTGCTTTTACAAGAAAGGCATTGTGATGGATTGATTGTGATAGGCCCAGAAAGTGACCCTAATTGGAGGTGTGCCCTTGTTGAAGTAGGTGTGTCACTGTGGGTATGGGCTTAGAACCCTCACCCTAGTTGTCTGGAAGTCAATCTTCTACTTGCAGTCTGTTTAATGAAAGACTGAATGTCTGGTTATGAACACAGAGGGAGGAAATAGGAAGAGGCTAAGGGGGATGCTTAAGGAACATAAAGAGGAAAGGGCATCTGGGATGAATGCTGACTTCAGATTGAAACATCTATTAGTATTATTTGTTTTTTTTGTTGTTGTTGTTGTTTTTTTTTTTTTTTTTCTGGAATGCTGGTTCTGCCTACATAACCCCAGGTGTCAGCCAAGATAAGGATCAGTTGATTTTCATGATCAGCTTTGTGTGAAGGAGAGCATGGTTCGGCTTTTAAATGAAAGGACAGTGGATTCTCTAGGTGGATTCTCTTGACAGTCTGGTTTCTAACAGTTTGGACTCCCACAGTGAATTTTTTCAGGAAGTGTTTTCTGAGAGGACAACGAAGCTGTGTTTCAGAGATAGCTAAGATTCTACCTCATGCAACATTTATACTTGGTATTGGGTAAGAATCATCAAAGTTGAACTGGTTTTGAAGACATGAAGGCATCATGAAGAACAGCTGAGGTTCTGCACTGTGAGAGGCCATGGAAGGCCACTGGTGAAAGTGCATGCTCTGTTGTAATAATCAGTCCAGGACTGAAGGGGTCATACAAAGGACTTGAAGCTTGGTACCATGAAGAGAGCCTATGAGAGGCTTTGGTAAAGCATAGTTGCAGTGGAAGACCCTAGCATATCGGAGGTGCCAGTACCTTGAGATGACCACCAAGAAGAGCAGTAGGAGCAGAGTAGATCAAGAAGGACTTAGAGTGCTATTGAAGGCAAAGCAGGAAAAGTGACACCAGTGCTTTGGAAATGCACAGAAGATCATATGTGTATCTCAGACATCGGAACAAGAAATTACAAAGCTGAAATTGAGTTGGGGACCCCAAGATGTTAAAGATGCCAGAGCTACAGGATACCTGCCAAGGAAAGCTGCTAGCAGGGAGTAGACTAAACCTGGGAAGAGAGAATATTGTTGAAGTCAAGAAAGCTGAAAAAGGAGTTGGATATCTGAAGACTGCTTTGCTATAAGACATGGAGATGGAGAGTTTCAACTTTGCCCAGCTAGTTTTGTGTCCTGCTTGGGGGATTATAGTAAAGTGATTGGAATAATCTCAAAAAAGACCTTGAACTTTGGACTTGTTGAGACTGCTTTAGACTACAGGGACTTTTGAAGTTGGACTAAATGCATTTCACATTATAATATATATAAGTATGTCCCCCATAAGCTCATGTTTGAACAAGTCTAAAGGTGCCTGTTCTTAGAATGTGATAGTTTATACATGATTGGCCCAGTAAGTGACCCTATTATTAGGATGTATGGCCTTGTTAGAGTAGGTGTGTCACTGTGGGTGTGGGCTTCATACCCTCACTCTAGTTGCCTGGAAGTCAGTCTTCAATAGCAGCCTTCATATAAAAAGGTAGAATTCTCAGCTCCTCCTGTACCATATCTGCCTGGATGCTGCCATGTTTTTGCATTGATGTCAATGGGTTGAACCTCTGAGGCTGTAAGCCAGCCCCAATTAAATGTTGTCTTTTAAAAACCTTGTATTGGTCAAGGTGTCTTTTCACAGCAGTGAAACCCTAACTAAGACAGGCGTATTTGTTGGTAGTTCTTTCCAAGGGTGGTATTTTATTCCTCCCACCCACCCCTTCCCACTTCCCCGTTCTAGTTTTGCCGAATACTGCTTCACTGAGCCTTTCCAGAACCAGGGGCCACTCCTCATTTCTTCTTGTACCTCATTTGATGTGTGGGTTATGTTTTGGGTATTCCAGTTTTGTAGGTTAATATCCACTTATTAGTGAGTGCATACCATGATTCACCTTTTGAGTCTGGGTTACCTCACTTAGTATGATGTTCTCTAGCTCCATCCATTTGCCTAAGAATTTCATGAATTCATTGTTTCTAATGGCTGAATAGTACTCCATTGTGATATACCACATTTTTTGCATACACTCTTTTGTTGAGGGATACCTGGGTTCTTTCCAGCATCTGGCAATTATAAATAGGGCTGCTATGAACATAGTAGAGCATGCATCCTTATTACATGGTGGGGACTCCTCTGGGTATATGTCCAGGAGTGGTATAGCAGGATCTTCTGGAAGCGAGGTGCCCATTTTTCGGAGGAACCGCCAGACTGATTTCCAGAGTGGTTGTACCAATTTGCAACCCCACCAGCAGTGGAGGAGTGTTCCCCTTTCTCCACATCCTCAATAACACCTGCTGTATCCTGAATTTTTAGTCTTAGCCATTCTGACTGTGTAAGGTGAAATCTCAGGGTTTTTTGATTTGCATTTCCCTAATGACTAATGAAGTTGGGCATTTTTTAAGATGCTTGTCCACCATCCAAAGTATGATAATAAAAAAGGAAGAATATCCAGGAGTCAAAAATGTGGATACTTTGACTTGGAAAAATTTGCATTCTTAAAGATGGAGAGGTGTTTCTATCATTAGCATAGTACAGGAGATGGAGGATTTTGGAGAGGTGTTGGAAACTACATGGTGACTTTAAAATGTACATATATTTTACTTCCCACAATCAATGTTGATATCCATATAGGAACCACCAGTAAGCAGCAAGGCAAATGACTCCTTTTTCCGGACTAGATAAAATTTGTGAATTTTTGAAAGCTGCCATATTTTTTGTTTGTTTTCTGATTTGACAGGGATCAGTTATCATAACAGTTTTGGAAACTCTACTGAACATCAGAATCTCAAAAGTAGGTGTCTTTGGCTTGAGTTGTTTTGATTAATGATATTTAAACTTGAGAGTATAATATATAGCAGCAGCTCATTTCTAAGCTTTACCTTTTCAAGACAGATTGAAGAAGGGACAATCATATTACAATGAAATTTCTGAAGAAATACATATACAGACCAATATAGGAAATACCAGAGTGCTCACATGTATTAAAAGCAATCTAAAATTTTTAACTGTTTCATTTTTTAATTTCTTACTATCCTTCTCACTAGCATATTATTTATGATAAAATTTACAAGAATCTTTAAAGATCACATACTAATTATTTGTGAGTTGCATTCATTATAAATGTTGCTATCATCCTAAATATTCCCTTTAAAATTTATTTATTGTGTTTTCATATCATAAAATTAAAACACAGTATGAATATTTACTTATTAATTGAATACTTGTTCTGTCAGGTGGAGACCTGTAACAATAACCTTTTGATGGAAGACAAGGGAGGAATATATCCAAATTTGTTTTGCCAATTCTCCTTGGAACTCACAAGGGAGGGAAAAATGAATAAAAGTTATCTATTCATATTTAATGATTTTTTGTTTATGATTAATAAAATATGAGCATATGCAACATGCTTTCCTTACTTATGATAGGCTTCACTTTAATTCGAACATTTGTATTAATAAAAAAATTATTTTCCTTCTTTTTACTACATGATCACAAGTTCTTTTTATTATACAATGTTTGAGGTTTGGCGAACACATTCCTACACATTTCTATTTTGTTTTATTACAAATTATAGACACATTTTTAAAATAATGAATTATTTATGGTGCTATCCAGATATTTGAATCTTGGGAAAGAATAACAACAAACTTGAAATTATTAACAATGGTTTTAAATCATTCTGAAAGGGTTAAAATGTTTAATTTTGTGAGAGCATTTAATAATTTAAAGGCACATTTTAGTAATATGAATTGTGTACTAATAGCTCTATAAATTTAGAATGGCCTTGAATTTATATCCCTCTTCTCTTTACCGTCTGATTGTTGGGATTACAAATGTATGCTACCATATTTTTTAACTTGAAATCTTAATATACATTAATAAAACATCCATCAATTACCTGGAATCATATAACAAACACGTCTACTTGTTAATTCCAAATAGAATTTGATGATGAAATGATATAGTGGGTAGGGTACCTGCTGCAAAGACTGATGCATTCAGTTTGGTTATTAGGGCACATGCAGTGAAAGTAGAGAATGGACTTCCTGAAGTTTTCTTTTGAGTTCCTCATAATGCTATGTCATGCACACACACATAATTAAATGTAATTAGTGAGTGACAGCTGAACATCTAATGGTGACTGATAGGAGCTGGGAGAAGAATAGGTTTTCTTTAAAAGAATGACCTTCTTAAGCTGATCATCCTCGAGGGAAGAGCCACACACCCAAGAATACCTGGGAGATCTCTGAGTACTGCAACAGCCTGGTCTACAGAGTGAGTTCTAGGACAGTTAGGGATACATAGTGAAAGCCTCTTTCATAATAAACTAAAGAGTAAAAACCTGAGAAACAGAGAAAAGGAGGAGGAGTAGAAGGAGTGGAGAAAGAAGAAAAGAAAGAGGAGAAGAAGATATAGGAAGAAGAGTAGGATGAGCAGAAAGCAAAGGGATAAGCAGAAAAAGAAACAAAAACAAAACGAAAAAAGTTGGGAACGTGATGGGTTTGTAGGTGCTAGTCTGACTGAAATTTAGAGAAAGATGAAAATGACCAAATGTACAAAATGCTCAAAGAAGTAATATTTTTAATCTAAAACTTAGATTATTAATTGATTACTGTACATAACTTATTTATATTTATGTCTGCACATGAACGTGGCACAGCTTTATCCAGAGATCTGAAATGAGCATCCTAGTCCATCATAACGTAAAAAATACAGGAGTCTCATTTCAAAAGGACTCTAGATTGGTGAGCATTAGCTTCGTAATATGGGTCAATAATTTTACATATCTGGTACACTTACAGCTATCTTTAAATGACCAAAATTTGAGCAAAGTTACTTATTTAAGAATACACATTGATAACAAATGAAGATAAATTACAACCATTGAAATGTTCTGTCAGCGAGTGGTGTGATGGGAAAGACTAAATGAGCTATGGTTCATCCATAACTCTGCCATTGCCCTATCATTAAAAAGGCATACACTAAAAATAGAACATGATCCCAATCAGAGACTCCCCCATCTGAGAAATTCTAACCCTTGTAGCTACATAAGAACATTAAAAACGGTTGCTTTTTCACTACAATACACTGATTTTCCCTGTGGACAAGTTGCACATATTTTGTGCACTAAATTAATTGAAGTATCAATGATAAGAAAGTACCCCTTTCCTTCCAACTTTATGAATTTTCTTCATTCATTTGCTTGCCCTTTTCAATCATTATATGAAAGGCAGGAAGGTTTGCAGGTTTTACAACAATTAATCAGGTGCATTAAATAACAATGATGTAGCATTCTGTGGGATATTTAAAGGGTAAGAAATGGGGAAGGAAAACTAAATGGGATGAAATATGATCAGTTAGCATCTGGAAAATATCCAGTGGGAAGGCTTGTCTTTCAGCAATAATGAAGAAAAACAAAATGACTGTTTAGGAAGCAAGGACGCAATTAAAGAAGAAAAAAGTGAGAAAGGGCAGAGAAAGAAAAAGTAAAAAAGAGAAAGAAGTAGAAATGGAAATGAACATGACAACAGCAATCAAAAAGAAGAGAAGGGACAGGATAGGAAGGGTAGTGTACTTAAAGTAAGGGAATGGAATGTAAGGGGAGGGGAGGGAAGGGAAGGGGATGGGAGGGAATGGAAGGGTAGGGGAGGGAAGGGAAAGGGAGTGGAGGGAAGGGAAGGGAATGGGAGGGAGGGAAGGGGAGGGGAGGGGAGGGGATGGGAGGAACGTGATGGTAAGGAAAGGATGGGAAGGGAAGTGAAGGGAAGGGAAAGGAAGAGAAGGGGAGGGAAGGGAAGGGAAGGGAAGAGAAGGGATGGGGAGGGAAGGGAAAGGAAGAGTAGGGGAGGGAAGGTAAGGGAAGGGGAGGGAAGGGGAGGGAAGGGAAAGGAAGAGAAGGGGAGGGGAGGGAAGGGGAAGGAAGGGAAAGGGAGGGAAGGGAAAGGAAGAGAAGGGAAGGGGAGGGAAGGGGAGGGAAGGGAAAGAGAAGGAAGGGAAGGGAAACACAGGAAAGGGAACTGAGAAGGGAAGTCAAAGAAATCAGGCAGAGGCCTGCAGACCTCTGTGTTCAAGGACAATCTGGCCTACAGAGGAGTTTCTAGGACAGCCAAAGCTACATAGAAAAAATAATTCCTCAAAAATGTTATTAAATATATTGAGCTATGTTCATGGATAGATGCATTGCCCAGATATCATCAGAGAGGCTTACTCCAGCAGTCAATATGCAGCGTCTATGTTGGAGCACTCTATCAGCTTCCTACCCTTGGAGATCAGGGAATTGCTCAGAAGATGGAAATGGGAAAGGGAAGGGGGAATACCTGCAGAATATGACCCAGCAAACCACCTAATAAAGGCTCACATGGGATCTCAGAGACTGAAACAGTAAGATCAGGTACTGTATAGGTCTGTCCCAGGTCCTCTAACTGTTATGTTGAGGCATTTTTCTCACTGTTTTGTGAAACTCCTAAGGATGGGAGGAGGTGTATCCTCAATTATTATTTTTTTTTTGTGCTCTTGACAAGTAGCCTCCTATTGGGTTGTCTCCTGAAACCATGATAAAATGAGGGCTTTCACTTTTCTTGTCTTATTGTGTCCTTTTTTGTCCTGTATGGTTCTCATAACTAGGAGGCCTTTGCTTTTCTGAAAAGGAAAGGGGGAATATATCTGGGGGTGAGGGAAGGTGGAGTAGAGCCAGGAGTAGAAACAGTGCTTACTATGTACTATATGAGAGAAGAAACTATTTTCATTATAAAAGACAAAAATAAACAGCCAAAAAATTCTTTTATGAAAAAAAATTCAAAAATAAATTGGTAAACATCAATTTTATTTTACTACCTGTATACAGAAACTAAAAGAATTTAAAAATGCATGGATTGCAATACGTATAAAATATACTATATTTTTTTTTACTAAGTACACAATTGTATAGTTTTCCACTTGAAATAATAATAAAATTATATATTGGGAACAAAGGTACAATCTAGTATGATTTTGGATGTATTCTATGTTTCCTACTTTGTTCTGGGACAAACATTTAGCTTCATTACTTTTCTTTGTTGGGTTTAGTTTTTATTATTGTATGTTTGAGGATATTATGGAACTTAATTATGAGGTTCATCTTTAGTGGTCCGGAATTATTTCTCATAGTAATATCTTCTATAATTTGAAGCTCATACAACTAGGGTGATGAAAATTACAGTCTGGTCAACCAAAAAAGTAATATAATGTTATTCCACATAGCTGCTTTTTAAAGTTCAATTATTGCTGTCAGACCAGAAGATAGTGTTTTTTATTATACAACAGTAAATAGATGCAAATGAATGGAAAGAAATTATTTTCTTGGAAGCTATTGAATCTATAAATAAACGAAATGCATACTTTTCATATCCACCTTTATAAACTCTTCATTTAGTCACCTTTGATAAATAAGCACGCAGTCATTTCTCTTTTTTCTTTTTTTCTTTTTTGTGTTACAAAAATAAATTCTCACACTTCAAGATAAAGAATGATATTGACCGAAAATGAAATATTAGCATAAGGATTCATTTTAAGATTTACCACACAGTTGACCATCACGTATTTCATATAGTTTTACTCATACTGGATCAAACATTTTACCAAGATAGAGTGATTTCAAGTGTTAACATTGCACTTATGAAAAAGTAACAAAAATACATGCTTATGAGTAGGGTTGACCATGGCATAAGGACATGTATTAAAGAGTTGCAGTATTAGAAAGATTGAGAAACACTGCTATAAAATATACAAATAAGCAACTAGATGCAAGGCAATACTAGATGAGTTTAGTGTAATAGTCCTCTCAAAAGAGTACAGATCTTAATACAATCTTCACTATAAGATTATGTATTTCTTTTTCGCTAGACTCTTTTGATGTCATGAAAATTAAAGATACCAGACACCCTAACATTTCCAATGACCTCATTTCCACATTGCAGCTTTACTTAGCAGGTATATAATGGAGTTTTGGCATGATTTTCTGGTTCTTACAATGCGCTTGAGCCACTCCTCCAACTCTTCTCTCTGCATCACACTAGGCTCTGGATAACTTCACTCCACAGTTGCTGCTGGTTTTGGTGGTCATACCACAGAACTAGCATCTCCAATACAGTGACTAATTTTTTCTAACTTTTCAGCACTTCCACCAATAGCCTCTCCTCAGCTATCATCAAAGTCACAAGCATCAGCTTCATTTCATAAACTCTTCAGTATTGAATCTTCAACTTCCCATGAGGCTGTCGCCTCGCCACTGATCTTTTCTTGTCTCTCACACAGGCAAGTCTCAACGGCTGTTTATTACTTTCATTCTTTCAAATCCATTAACACCTGACAGATTCTTACATATTTCCTGCCTGTCAGCATGTCTTTTTCTGAAATACAGCTTCGTTGTGATCTCTTGTAACACTTCCCAGAGGATTTCACCTCATTGATGCTGGTCCTAATCACTGACATTTTCTGAGCTCTAGCTAAGCAGCATATGTTGTACCTGTACCCTTTTGTTTCCTTCATTTTAAACCCATAGGGGCATTACAAAAACTAACAAATTCTATTGGATGCTGGAGATGGAACTTTCCCCGCTTGTTCAGTTACACTTACACAAACAGGTTCCTGTTTTCAGTGGTTTCCTCACTATCTAAGGTTGGCTATCAATCAACAAGCTCTTTAGTTCTTAAACGTGATAGATCTTGAACTCAGATTTGTATGGTTCTCACATCTGTGTACTGGGATGAAATTCTTATATGATTCTTCCTGGATGTAAGCTTTTGTTTACTTGGAAATTATTCTGTAACAGGATGGAATGGAATCAGAAATCTGCAATATACTTTCTCCTGTGAGTAAAGATATGCACCACCATGCCTGTATCTTAGCTTTTCAAGGCTAATATGCCTCTAGGTATGGATCAAAACCTGTGTCCTCCCACTTCATGATTTTGTATAAAAATCCTTTGTTTTCCAGCTTCAAGAACTTGATTACAGGTGTGCCCTCCATTTCTGGATTGCAATTCATTTGAGATGTAATAGAGTTGAACATAGAGAGTAACTATGCCAATCCATAGCTTGTCAATTTGACACACACCATCATTTCTCTTTATGTTTACATGAAAAAAGTAACCCAGTCATAATAATGCATAATATGATATATCTCATGGTTTACTGCAAAAACATAAATATCAAGCTTAACTTGGTTGAATCTTCCCCCTTTTTTATCTATTTGATTTCTTCTATCATCACCTTGTCAGGAAGTCTATAGCTCCATGCAGAAAGACATGGTTTTGGAAAAGTGTCCTACATCATGACTAAGTGCAGACAGGGCAAAATAAAATTTTAAACAGAAGATGTGTAAGGATATAGAAGCCTTTATGAAGACAATTCATTATCCACTAATATTAATTATTGTTTATAGAGTTAAAATATGCATAGTCTACATAGCTCTGTAAACCAATAAATCCCAAAAAGCTACAGGGAACTATGTTCGCTTTTTTCATTCTGTTTTGCATTTGTCTATTTTTAAAAAAATAAAATTAATAAAATACATAATATGTAAAGTTATTTTTTAGATTTTCAAAGTTTTATATACTTAGAATTTAGAAAAAAATATTTCCAAGTGCTAAAGTTAATAGCAATAAAATATTGAATTGTAATATCACTTATTTAGTATTTAGTTTATTAATTTTATGAAGTTGAAATACAGTTAAAAACTCTATCATTGTCTGGCTACAGGTGCTAAATTTTCTCTTATTTAGGTAAACTATTAAATATTTCATCATAAGTTCCACTTCTATTTCTTAGCCGTTCCCTCACTCACATATAACCATTCTTCATAATTTCCTTTCCCTTTTGTTTCATATTATCTTATAGTCTTTTAAGTTCATTTCTGGCAGGTTTCTAGTTTTTCTCTATTTATTAGATCTCAAATGGTACACTACACTGGATCAAAATCTTTACCTTTATTCATCTATTTGAGTTTATGTTGAGAAAACTTTAGGATAGAAGATAATAAGTGAGTGTTGTTGTAGAGAAAGGACAAAGAATTCAGAGAGTCTCAACAATGAGTTACAATGAGAAATTATATTTTCTCTGACAAAATCTTTCTCTTTATGTATAAATTTCTTTACAGATTGGAAGAATAATTCTTGCAACTCTGGCCAGCACAACTACAGTTTTACCTATAAAATGTGTTAGTTTAAACACTACATCTCCAAATATTCATAGCAAAATAAAAAATATAAATAAAGGTTTCTTTATGTTTAATATCTGAAATATGTCATAAGTAAAATACCTGTCATTTTTACCATAGTAATATTTGCAAGAATACTTCTATGAAAGCGTGCTGTTTTCTTTATAGTTCAATCTTTTTATCTATTATTATTTCCTTTTGGGTATTATGACTAATATTAAACATCATGCACAGTTTTTGTTAATTTACAATTTTAAACAAAATGGCTGTTAAAAATATGAGAATTGCTGTAAGGTAATTTTCTCATGTTGGTATTGTTCTCATATCTTTGAATTTTTACTTCTTTGATTACTTCTTAATAAACCATGATAATTTATTATCCTCATATTTTTATAATAGAAGCATTATACATACCATTCAGATTTGTTCTGATAATTAACTGTCATATAAACCTTTATTTATAAGATGTTTTATAATAGTTAATATAATAAGCTGTATAACGAATTATTTATCATTTAGTTTCAATGTACTGAGCACATATATGATAAATAAAGTATAAATTTACCTAGTTTCTTCATATTTAGCTGATGCATGTTTAGGTTAAAAAAGAAAAATCCACTCTACTTTTTATATTTTATAATTCTTTCATTACATTTATCCCATAACCACTAACTATCCCATATATTCTGTGTTCTTTTTCATAAAGGCACAAAGTCCATTTTATTCATTTACAGTTGCTGTGATTAAATACCAGAGCTTATCACAATAGGTACAGTTTACTTTGGCATATGTTTTCAGATATGAAAGTCTCGTTCATTAATGGTTGTATGTCTTCAAGTGTTAGGAATAGTAAAACTAAAAGGAAGCTGAGAATTCTCCTCTGTTACAAGTACAAAAACGGGAAATAAAGTGGAAGCCAAGTGATGTGCAACGTCTCAAAGCCTGCCCCTATAACATACTTCTTCCACCATCTACATAACCTACTGTATATTCTCAAAATCCAGACTAAAAGAGATTAATGTATTTTAATGCCTAATTCTAAAGGAGACATTTCTCACTTTAACAATTATATGCAGTTACTGATATCAGTGTGTGCATAGTCCATATCCCTAAATACATAAATTTCCATTTCCCAATAGTGACCAGAAAGAAGCAGATATAATTCTTAGCTCACACTAGGATTGTCTAGAGATCTCTTTCCTGCATCCTGAGATTTGTCTTGAATTCTCTTGAGCTGTTCTCATGCATAGAGTTATAGCCATTATCAAATCATAAGTAAAATTGAATTTTCATGTCTCTAAAGCAGACTTTCCCTATAGTAATGTACAATTTTTGATACTTACAGTTTTTCCAGTACTTTCTTCTACATGAACTCTAACTATTGAGAGTAGGGTGTGCTATTGTGTTTTAAGAAAGAAATTCAACCCTAAATATTGAGAATTTGTACAAGTGATCCCAAATGGTTAGTGCTGCTAGCAGGTCTTGTGTTGGTGTGAGGAAAATGTATATCATCACAGAAAAAAATTCAAAGCTAGTACCTCCAATTAATTCTTTCTGCCTCCTGCTTTCAGTTCATAACGTGAGCACTCAGTATCCTGATCTATCTTGTAAAAGGGACAAAAGATGCAAGGTAGTTTAACCATTGTAATATATATATTTGTGTGTGTCTGAGTGTGTGTGTGTGTTATATATATGTTACATTAGATATATATATATGTTACATGAAATTATAAATATAAAATTTAGTCATGGTTTGTTTAGCCATTCTTATTATATATGTGTGTATATATTATTTCAAGCCAAAACTGTGTACAGAGACAAGAAAAGAAACTATATAAATTTCAAAGAGAAGATGAACAACAAGGTGCTGTTCATTTCTTAGAATTATTCTTCTGAATGGAAGGGCATACTCATTTATAAAGGAAACAAATTGTACCAAAGATTTAATTTCCATTAGTCTTAGGAATTGATAGTGGGTGACTTCAATACACCAATTGCAACAATGCAGAGGTCATTTAGACAAAATCTAAACAAGGAAATTCTGTAGACAATAGACATTAGTGAACCAAATAGTTCTAACATACATCTACGGAATATGCCACCCTAAACAAAAGAATACAATTTCTTCTCAGGACCTCATGAAATATTCTTTAAAATTTAAAGTTTGCTAACAAATTAAATCTTAACAGAGAAAGAAAAGTTAAATAATCCCATATCTATCAGACCACCAAAAACTAAAAGTTAATTTAAACAAAATAACTACCTGAAAGTCTATGGACTCACAAAAACATATATAAACTCTGTATTGAAGAACTGATGAGTCAAGGTAGAAGATAAAATTCTCAACAAAGGATTTCAAATATTCAGAGACACTTAAAAATGATCTTTATCATTAACCATCAGGGAGACACTATTCAGAACTACATTATGATTATAACTTTTTAACTATTAGAATGACTAATATCAAATTCCAAGAAAATTTACATGGTCCAATGAAAAATCAAATCCTTTATAAGGATTCGAAACATGTGGAACACATTTGATCCTTTGTTGATAGAATTGCAAACCAGTACAGCTAGGATGAATTTCAATATTACGGTTCCTTAGAAAACTAAATTATTCTACAATAAGACACAGCTTTATCACTTTTGAGCAATTCCCTTAAGTTTCTACTTTGCAACTACAGAGTAACTGAAGTAACTCTGAAGCTAATTGAAAAGAAACTGGGGAAGACCCTTGAGGACATCGGTACAGGGAGAAAGTTTCTGAACAGAACACCAATAGCATATGCTCTAAGATCAAGAATTGACAAATGGGACCTCATAAAATTACAAAGTTTCTGTAAGGCAAAGGACACCATTAAGAGGACAAATCGGCAAGGATCTAATTGAGAAAAGATTTTCACCAATCCTGCTTCAGATAGAGGGCTAATATCCAATATGTATATAAAGAACTCAAGAAGTTAGACTCCAGAAAAACAAACAATCCTATTAAAAAAGGGATACAGAGTTAAACAAAAAATTCTCACCTGAAGAACTTCGGATGGCAGAGAAGCATCTTAAAAAATGCTCAACTTCATTAGTCATTAGGGAAATGCAAATCAAAACAACCCTGATATTTCACCTTACACAAGTCAGAATGGCTAAGATTAAAAATTCAGGAGACTGGAGGTGTTGGCGAGGATATGAAGAAAGAGGAACACTCCTCCACTGCTGGTGGGGTTGCAAATTGGTACAACCACTCTGGAAATCAGTCTGACGGTTCCTCCGAAAACTGGGCACCTCACTTCCAGAAGATCCTGCTATACCACTCCTGGGCATACACCCAGAGGATTCCCCACCATGTAATAAGGATACATGCTCTACTATGTTCATAGCAGCCCTATTCACAATTGTCAGATGCTGGAATTAACCCAGGTATCCCTCAATAGAAGAGTGGATGCAAAAAATGTGGTATATCTACACAATGGAGTACTATTCAGCAATTAGAAACAATGAATTCATGAAATTCTTAGGCAAATGGATGGAGCTGGAGAACATCATACTAAGTGAGGGAACCCTGATTCAAAAGGTGAATCATGGTATGCACTCACTAATAAGTAGATATTAACCTAGAAAACCGGAACACCCAAAACATAATCCACACATCAAATGAGGTACAAGAAGAACAGAGAAGTGGCCCCTTGTTCTGAAAAGACTCAGTGAAATTGTATAGAGCAAAATCAGAACAGGGAAGTAGGAAGAGTTGGGTGGGAAAACAGGGGGAGGGAAGGGGACTGATGGGACTTTTGGGGAGTGGGGGTCCAGAAAAGGGGAAATCATTTGAAATGTAAATAAATATCTCAATAAATAATAAAGAAAAAATAAGAAAGATGGAAGGGAAAAGAGAGAACAACAAAAAAAATAGAAAATATTATATGTGTGTGTGTGTCTGTGTGTGTCTGTGTGTTTGTGTGTGTATATGTGTGTGTTTGTGAGTGTGTGTGTGTGTATTTTTCAAAGGAAAAACTGCATATAAAAGGAATGATGAAAAAGGAATGTGATTTGCTTGAGGTAATTTTATATCCAGTCACATTGATGAAGTTGTTTCTCAGCTGTAGGAGTTCTCTTGTTGATTTTTTTTGTGTCTCTTAAATATACTATCATATCATCTGCAAATAGTGATAATTTGATTTTTCCTTTACAATTTGTATCCCTTTGACCCCCTTTTGTTTTCTAATTGCTCTAACTAGAATATTAAGTACTATATTATATAAATATGGAGATGAAGGGCAGCCTTGTCTAATCCCTATTTTAGTGTGATTGCTTCAAGTTTTTCTCCATTTAGTTTGATGCTGGCTTCTGGTTTGCTGTATATTGCCTTGAGTATGTTTAGATATGGGCCTTGAATTCATGTTCTTTCTAAACTTTAACATAAAAAGATGCTTACTTTCGTCAAATGCTTCTTCAGTATCTAATGAAATGATCACGTGTTTTTTTTTTTTCTTTGAGTTTGTTTATGTAGTGGATTATATTGATAGCTTTCCATATATTGAGCAATTCCTTCATCCCTGGGATGAGTTCTACTTGTTCACTTTGAATGATAATTTTGATGTGTTCTTGGATTCAGTTGAGAAGAATTTTATTGAGTATTTATGAACTGATATTCATAGGGGAAGTTGTTCTATAGTTCTCTTTTTTTGTTAGATCATTGTGTGGTTTTGGTATCAGGATAATTGTGGCTTCGTTGAACGAACTGCATAGCATTCCTTCTATTTCTACTATGAGGAATACTTTATAGAGTATTGGTATTAGGTCTCCTTTGAAAGTCTGATAGAATTCTGAACTAAAATCATCTAGTCCTGAGATTTTCTTTTTTTCTCTCTCTTTCTTTTTACTTTTTTCATTTTCTTTCTTTCTTTCTTTTCTTTTATTTTCATTTTTTTTGTTTTTTTTTTGTTTGTTTTTTTGTTGTTGTTGTTGTTTTTGGTTTTGGTTTTGGTTAGGAGACTGTCAAGGGCCACTTCTAGTCCATTAGGGGTTATTGGACCATTTAGATTGTATATATGATCCTGATTAAATTTTGGTATTTTTGGTAATAGGTAACTGTCTATGAACATATTCATTTCATTCAGATTTTTCAGTAGTGTTGAGTATAGGCTTTTGTTGTATAATCTGAAAATTTTTTGAATTTTCTCAGTTTCTGTTGTTATTTCTCTTTTTTCATTTCAGATTGTGTTTATTTGGATAATGTCTTTGTGCCCTCTGGTTAGTCTGGCTAAAAGTTTATCAATCTTATTGATTTCTCTAAGAACCAGTTCCTGGTTTTGTTGATTTTTTGTATAGTTATTTTTGATTCAACTTGGTTGATTTCATCCCTGAGTTTGATAACTTCTTGTATTCTGCTTCCCTTGAATGTATTAGCGTCTTTCTGTTCTAAGTCTTTCAGGTGTGCTGTTAAGCTGCTAGTACTGTCTCTCTCAAGCTTAGTTTTGGAGGCATTCAGTGCTAAGAGTTTTCCTTTTAGCACTATTTTCATTGTGTCCCATATATTTGGCAATGTTGTCCTTTCATTTTCTTTAAATTAAAAAAAAATCATTGATTTCTTTATTTATTCCTTGACCTGGGTATCAGTGTTCATCTTCCATCTATGTGAGACTTTCTGTTCTTTTTGTTGCTATTGAAGACCACCCTTACTTCATAGTGATCTAATAGGATTTATGGAATTAGATTGATCTTGATATATCTACTGAGGTCTGTTTTCTGACCAATTATAGGTTTAAATATTGGGAAGATACCGTGAAGAGCTTAGAAGAAAGTATATTCTTTTGATTTAGGATGTAATGTTCTATAGATATCTATTTAATCCATTTGTTCAAAACATTCTTTTAGTTTCACTGTATCTGTTTAGAGTTTGTTACACTGATTTGTCCATTGAAGAGAATGGGGTCATGAAGTCACCCACAATTATTATATGGGTTGTGATGTAGGCTTTAAGTTGCTTTTATAAATGAGAATTCCCTTTTATTTGGAGCATAGATGATCAGAATTGAGAGTTCATCCTGGTAGATTTTTCATTTGTTGAGTATAAGGTGTCCTTCTTTGTGTTATTTGATAACTTTTGGTTGAAAGACAATTTTATCTACTATTAGATTGGCTCTTCAAGCTTCTTTCCTGGCACCATGTGCTTGGTAATCTGTTTTCCTGCCTTTTACTGTGAGGTAGTATTTAGCTTTGGCACTGCAATGTATTACCATTATGCAGAAAATTGTCGAGTCGTCTTTATATATCTTGTCTGTAATTCTGTGTGTTTTTTGGTGGAATTGAATCCACTGATGTTAACAAATATGAAGAAACAGTGAATGTTGCTTCCTGAAATTTTTTATGTATTTTTTATATTGGTGTCGTTATGTTCTTTTTGGTTTGTTTAATAGTTATTCCTTGATTTTTCCATTTCCCTTCCATTGTATGGTATCAATCAATTTGTTCTTGTTTCCCAATTCATTACTCCTGCAAGGGCTGAATTTGTGGAAAATTTAGTTTTGTTTTGTTTTGTTTATATAAAATATCTTGGTTTCTCCATCTAAGGAAATTGAGATTTTGCTGGATATAATATTTTGGACTGGTATTTGTGTTTCCTTAGTTTCTCCCTGACATCTGCTCAACTTCTACTGGATTTTATAGTCTCTGGTGAGAGGTCCAGTGTAATTCTGATACATCTACATTTATATATTACTTGACCATTTTCACTTATTGCTTTAGTATTCTTTCCATGCTTCGCATATTTGGTATTATAGTTAGTATGTGACAGGAGGATTTCTGTTCTGATCCAATCTATTTGGAGTTCTGTAGGCTTCTCGTATGTTCAAGGGTATCTCTCTCTTTAGGTTAGGGTAGTTTTCTTCTATAATTTTGTTGACAGATTTTACTGTCCCTTACGTTGTAAAATCTTCACTATCTTCTATACTTTTAATCCATAGTTTTGTCCTTCTTATCGTGTCGTGGACTTCCTGTATGATTAGGGTTCACACTTTTTGCATTTTGCATTTTCGTTGACTGTGGAGTCAATGTTTTCTAGGGTATATTCAGCACCTGAAGTTCTTTCTTCTATCTTTTTTAATATATTGTTGATGTTTGCACTTATGACTCCTAATTTTTTTCTTCAAATTTGTTTTCTATTTCTTCAAATTTGTTTCTATTTTAATTCTGTCTCCCTTCGTTATTCATAGCTGTATTTATTTCTGTTTTTAGATCCTGGATGGTTTTGCTCATTTTTTCACTTCTTTGTTTATGTTTTCCTGTAATTCTTAAATGTATTTTTGTGTTTTTTTTTTTTTTTTCTTTCAGGACTTAGGCCTGTTGACACATGTTCTCCTTCATTTTTTCAAGAAGTTTTGTGATTTCTCTTTATGGGCTTCTATCTGTTGACATATATTCTCCTGTATGTCTTTAAGTGATTTTTGTGTTTCCTTTAGAAGGGTTTCTAACTTTTGACTTATGTTCTCGTGAATTTCTTTAAGGGTGTTATTTATGTCTTCCTTGAAATCTTCTAGCAGCATCATGAGATGTGATTTTAAAACCAGTTATTGCTTTTCTGCAATGATGGGGTAGCTAAAACTTCCTATTGTTAGACAACTTGGTTATGTTGGAGCTGTGTTGCTTTTGTTTCTGTTGGTGATGTTTTTGACTTTGCCTCTTGCCATCTGGTTATCTCTATTGTAAGCTGGTGTTGCTGTGTCTGACTGTGGCTTCTCTGTGCTCCTGGGAGGCCCATTTTCTTTGTGTACAAGGGTGTGTAAGTACTTCTGCGAAAACCTCTCTCTTGTAGTTTTATTTGGGTAAGTAAAAATGAGGCTCAGTTCATATTGGGTGCAGGCAGTAATTGTAAGAATCGAATCCCAGGCTGTTTCTAGGCTCCTGTGTCTTCAGGGTATCTGGCTGTTTCCTCTGAGCAGCAGAAGTTGTCCTACTATACTGCTAGAACTCCTCAGTTCTTAGCAACCTTCGTGCATGGCAGAACATAGTCCTAAGCTGGAGACAGAAATTTGAAGGTGCCTCCCTGAGTGTTCCTCATGGGCTACTCTGAGTTGCAGAACAGTTCTCATTGGTGCTGGATGTCTTCATTGTGTCACTGGGTGAGTAGCTGGATTCTTGTGCTTCATGGGGATGGTACACTGTCACAAATTTCTATTAGGATGTTTGCTATTGGCAGTAGGGATCCTGGACATAGTACAAAGACTATAGACAGTTGTATCACTGGCATCAGCATAGATTCAGAGGACAGAAGGCATTATGGGCATAGAGCTCTTCTACAGCGACAGGATGATTCAATCACATCAATTACTCTTCTGTTAGCAACAATGATATTACTTATAACAAGGTGTAAAAAGATATAATACATGAATGTATCAGAAATGTTGACATAGTTTTCATGGTATGTAGGATCTTAGACATCAATATAATATCTTGTGCACGCAAAAATATACTTAACTCACAATGACAATACCTTTCAGTATGGAACTTGAAATAAAGCCTTTTCTCATTTAGCAACACAGATTTCTGCCATCAACAGCATTTTGGATGGTTTGGGGTTTTATGTTTTGTTTTGTTTGTGAGGGGAACTAGAAAATATTAATACTGACCTGGAATTTCATATACAGCACTTCTGTCCACAGCAAACATAGACATCACCAATCTATTCAGAGACAATACTGACTACAAATATCAATGTGTACAAAAAAATCTCACAATTAATGAGTGATATCAATATATTTGTCATAGTAGAGAGGATGACTGATGTCACATTCTGGCTCCATGTGTCACTAAGGATGATTAAAATCCAGGTTGCCTGTGGTATTTAAAATCTTGGATATAACATGGTGTCTCTTTATTGCCAGGATGTATCAGGAGCTTCAAAATATTTTCACAGAGAATGAATGACAGTGAACAGGAAGCACATCATTACTAAAAGGATGGATTATTGTCATCAAATTTGTTATAGTTGAGAGTGTATTTCTCAACAGTTAAATCACAGGTGACAAAACATGCATCACTGACATCAGCATAGATTCCAATGTCAATTGGTATCACTCATATTATTGTGGTTCTAAATAAGAGAAACTGATTACTGACAGCATAGCTTCCTACAAAATCTAAAAATGTAAAAATTCAGTGCTGTCTCGTCTCATGATATATCTATCAATGAACTCATGGTCCACAGCAGGAGATACACAAAATCATCAGAGCTGTCATCAGAGCTGTGGAAGTTAGTATCTCAGACATCATTCTGATCTTCAATCCCAGCTCATTACACTTACCTAAGTATAATATCAAGTATCAGCCCAGATCTTAGAATTCAGCATTCCAAAAGCAGCAGCACAAATCACAGCCATCATGGTAGTCTCCATCAGCATGTGAAACTATGGACTCCATCATGATTGTTGGCTACTTCATGTAGCACTGACATCAACATATTGTCAATTTGCAGGTAGGATCAAAAGCATTAACGGAACACTCAGTAGATGCACATAGCATTTACCTCATTAAGACATTAGGGAGGATTTTTGATTATTAATATTACTACCAACTCTTATTATTGTGGTCACTCTCATATTATTGTGGTCACACAAGAGACAGGAGGGATCACTGACACATGGCTGTGAGAGACCAAAAGAATAATGGAAATAAACTGGTATCTGCTGTCATTATTCAGGTCACTTCACTATATCATAGAACATAGAATTCTGTATGGCATGAAGGAGTAGTAATGACCTTGACCTTCACGTTTGACTCTGCTGGCTTCAGCTTTCTTTGACATTAACAATCTCTTCAGAAACTTCATGGACAATGGGTTTCAAGATGACTACTAGAGGCAGTGGGAATAATGGCCATTGTCATAGTTCCTGAAGGTACTTTAGCTATTTAATATTTTAGAAATAATAACATGGTTCTTATTGACAGCACAAATAACTGACTACATGGTTGCCTATGGTCACATAGATCTTTAGCACCAGCATGGTGTCTTTTGCCACAAGTTTATATCAGTGACATCAAGATAGATTCAGACGGAAGAAGATTTTATGTTCATAAACTACTTCTGCAGTGTCAGGACATCATTACCTCTTCTGGTGGCAGAAGGATCTTATGAATTACATGGTAAATATTGATACCTGTGTGCATGCATCACAGATATTTATATAGCTTCTTATTGCAGGTAAGATCTCAGACATCAATCAGATCTCTAGGGCCAACTCATAACACTTAACTCAAATTGAATTTGAGTGCACTATAGTTTTTGAATTTATTGGATTCTCATGCAGCAGAAAGATCATAGTCATCATCATGGTCTCCAACAGCAACAGGAACCATGACTAAATTATGATTGCTCTTCACCACATGCAGTACTTACACAATCAAAGTTTCAGTTTCCAGGTAGTATCATATACAGCCTTACTGACAATGATCTCTATAATAGACTCTTCTGGCTGAGGAGTCTCAGACAACAAGAACTTCTTGTGGAGTTCTGTAGCCTTTACAGTGCGTTTCTGCAGGTTTTGATCCCTGTGCAGATGGACTCCACCTGGAAGTCTCGCAAGGTACATATAGTCAGGATATGTTCCAAGCTGACTCTGGTTCCTCCTGCAGCTTCTCCAGTCTGTCTTTATCTGACCCCCTTCCCCGGACACTTAGCCATCATCTCGTCCTTCTGCATTTCCTGATACTAGCTTATCACCACAAAGCCCAGTTGTACAAATTGTCTACACTCCTTTTGCTGCCACCCTTTGTATGCTTCTTGACTTCTCTCTTCGATTCCTTGTCTCTCTCTGTCTTTCTGTTTCTCTATGTCTCTCTCTCTTCCTGAGTGTCTGTGCTTCTATGTGTGTCTCTTTCTGTGTGTATGTGTCTGTCTGTCTGGAAATTTGTGGGATTAGGAAACAAGCTGGCTCTGAATTGTATTCAGCTTCCTGAATTAGCACTGGTATGTGTCATGTATATTACAAATGCGTCTGGGGTCCCCAGAATATGATCACAAGATAAAAATATTTCTGCAAGATACCAAGCTTAACTTCTGCAGAAAGAAAATAAATTTATTGTTTTATCTGAAAAATATAAGGAAGAAAAACATTAATTTTTAAACCTCAAACTTTAAATAATAGAAATAAAACAAATAGAATATTATTTTGTATCTACTTTAATGGTTTTTATAGTGAAGTTGTAGATGATAGAATGGATTAATTTACAGAATATTTTTATATTTAACTGTGATTCTAAAATGAGCAAATATTGTTATGGGAAAAATATAACTATATCTTCAATGCAGTCTGACTTCCCTGTTGGTGAATCTTTCTTAGTCTATGTAGTAAATCACATTATTATTTAAAGTCTCTTATAACATTTACATGTTGATATTAAGATTCACAGTGTTAATGATGTTGCATTTTTACATATACCTTTGATAGTGCAAAAAAAGATTTAGGTATTGAGAGGATGTGGGAATGAACATGCATTTTACTCAGTTTAAAATATTCTTCATTTTCTTGAGCAAATATTATTCCTGATATCTTTTAAATGTCTATCTATGTATTTATCTATGTATCTATGTATCTATGTATCTATGTATCTATGTATCTATCTATCTATCTATCTATTTATCTATCTATCTATGTATCTATCTATGTATCTATCTTCATATTTGTGTGTGTGTGTGTGTTTTATGTGTGTGCATCTTTCTACCAATCCTTCTAACTATGTATCTATTATCTCTCATATCAGATATACTTTTGAAAATTTTATAAATAAAAATAGTTATTCTTCAAAAATTGTAAAAAGAATACATTTTTAAATCCAAAAGATTGAAAGACTTTGAAGCACTGGTCACTGTCAGCTATGGCATCAGCCTTTGAAACTTGATATCACAATGGCATGTCACCCTGACTACTAAAGAATCATAAGACCTCAGTGGTTGGTTTACCAACTGCAATCTTTAGTTTGGTATTTAGTGACTAGAAGGAAAGCGATAATTTCCCATCCATTGATTGATTCTTGATTCCAGGCTCCACTGTAAAGGTAAGTATATAAGAACTAATTTGATTCTTATGATAGTTTATCGAATCAGGACTTGATCTATCTAGATTCCTCCATATCTTCAGAGCTAACTAATAACTTGGCAGTGGCTTCATTCGAAAATACTTATTAGACATATTCATTATTAATTCCATAAGAAATATAGTTATCATGTAATGGGAAGATATGATTTGATCTTCTAAGAGAATGCTTTCTATAATCCTTTAAAAACGCATGCCCTGGAAATGAGAGAGGAACATTTTCTAGACTGTCTAATTGTGTTTACAAACTTTTCTTTTAAACTTGTCAGGTTCAACCTAAAACCTATGAGCTTTCTGATTTTCAGTGAATTTCTATATTTTCTTACTGGATATGTCATGAATTTTTAAAAGTTTTTAATATTTTAATGTTCATTCAGATAGAACGTAATCCCTTTCCAAACATGTCCATTTACTTTCAGTATTGCATACCATGAAACAGAGTTCATTTTGCTTTTAAAAATAATCTTTAAATTATTGTTGACCGGTTCAGGAAATTTTTCCCCAAGCCTATGTCCTCTAGGGTCTTCCCCAGTTTCTTTTCTATTAGTTTCAGTGTGTCTGGTTTTATATGGAGGTCCTTGATGCACTAACAACAAGAATTAACAAATGGGACCTCATAAAATTACAACGTTTCAGTAAGGCAAAGGACACCATCAAAAGAACAAATTGGCAACCAACAAATTGGGAAAATATCTTCACCAACCCTACATCCGATAGAGGGCTAATATCCAATATATACAAAGAACTCAAGAAGTTTGACCCCAGGAAATCAAATAACCCTATTAAAAATGGGGTACAGATCTAAATAAAGAATTTTCACCTGAAGAAATTTGAATGGCCGAGAGGCACCTTAAGAAGTGCTCAACATCATTAGGCATGAGGAAAAGGCAAATCAAAACAACCCTGAGATTTCCCCTTACACCAGTTAGAATATCTAAGTTTAAAATGTCAAGAGGCAGCAGGTGTTGGTGAGCATGTGGAGATAGAGGAACGCTCCTCCACTGCTGGTGGGGTTGCAAACTGGTACAACCACTCTGGAAATGAGTCTGGCGGTTCCTCAGAAAACTGGGCACCTCACTTCCAGAAGATCCTGCTTTAGTACTCCTGGGCATATACCCAGAGGTTTCCTCAGCATGTAATAAGGATACATGCTACACTAAGTTCATTGCAGCCCTATTTATAATAGCCAGAAACAGGAAAGACCCAGGTACCCCTCAACAGAAGAATGGATGCAAAAACTCTGATATATATATACTCAAACGAGTAATATTCAGCCATTAGATACAATGAATTCATGAAATTCTTAGGCAAATAGATGGAGCTGCAGAACATCATACTAAGTGAGGTAACCCAGTCCCAAAACATCAATCATGGTATGCACTCATCAACAAGTGGATTTTAGCCTAGAAAACTGGAATACCCAAGACATAACCCACACATCAAATGTGGTACAAGAAGAAAAGAGGAGAAGTCCCTTATTCTGGAAAGACTCAGTGTAGTAGTATAGGACATATCCAGAACAGGGAAGTAGGAAGTGGTAGGTGAGAGAACAGGGGGAATATAAGAGGGCTTATGGGACTTTCGGTGAGTTGGTGGCCAGAAAAGAAGAAATCATTTGAAATGTAAATAAAAAATGTATCGAGAAAAAAAAAAGAAATATGCAAATTTCATCAAAAAAAATTAAGAAAATTGACTTCATCTTTTATCCCGTGATGTTCTTCCTTTCCTAAATCCTTCTATCCTTTTACAAATTTCTAATAAATTATATATCATTAAGTATTTTCTATTCATGAATTCCACCTTAGTCACCATTTTATTTACTGATAAAGTCCATCAGACTACAACAATCTAGCATATCATTGTCGATAAAGTGCCCATTTTCTCTAACATCTTTTGTTAATTCTATCCACAGTGTCTTCATTTGGGGTTTAGAGCTAGGAAGAGACATCTTGACAAAGTAAACACCAATACAGGACAGTTAACGGGCCTGGTTTACAGAGTCAGAAGTACAGTCCCTTATCATCAACCTGTGAACTTGACACCTTTCAGGAAGTCATAGTTCAGGAAGAGCTGAGAATTCTATATACTTACCAAAAGGCAGATAGAAGACTGACTTACAGGAAGATAAGAGGAATGTATCAAATCCAACTACACAGTAACACACTTCATCCAACAAGACCACATCTATTCAAACAAGGCCACACCTCCTAATAATGCAACTCTCCAGACCAAGCACAATCAATCCATGTGTTACACATGCATACACACACACCACACACATACACAATTACATACATATACATGCATTTATATATATAAATGCTTTGCACCAGAGTTTTGTTTGATTTAAAATATATAGTATGAATTCAAATCCGACATCAGTAGAATTTCCAGCTCAAATTTTAATTTTTAGGCATATTCATATTAAGTTTATATATATTTTCCTTTGTTTTAAGTGTTTTTAATATTTTACTTTATATATTTAAGAGATCCTTCTTGTTGAAAAACAGTATTTTGTCACAAATTCATTGATGATTCCAATTTTTCTTCTTGCATATGATTAATATTCAAACATTATTCGATCCTCAACTGGAAACAACTAGATGAATGATCATGGCATCATAAGATATTTCAGATTTTAGCACATGATGCAAATTCTAATGATTTTCAATGAATTGATATAATTAAACTCAAACATATGAAGTAATATTCTTTATCCAACATAATTTGCAGTACTTAGTCTTAGAATAACTTCTATATCAGAAAATTTCCAATTTTCAGAAAGTGAAACTATATTTGAAAGTTCAAATTCCAATTTATTTTGTTAGTTATGAGCTCTTTATAACTCTTCTCTTATTAGTGTCACTCACATTTCTCAGTTTCTATCTACCTTTGAAATAATTATATTTCATTATATCTCTTGTTCTGTCTTGATATATTCTTTACAGATACATAGTTATGTTTCTGCTCTGTAGAAGCCAAGAAGGAACTTTTAGAAGAAAACTTTTAAGTCAATAGGTACAGTGAATTCTAGGAAAAATGTGAATATAGAGGTTTGGGAATTTAAAAGGCATATGCAGTTAGGAACAAGGAAATGTGAACTAAACAGGTAGTTAGGGTGAGTTAATTGGAGAAAGTATCATAGAAAATGATATCAAAGCCTTCAATCCCATGAACCAACCAAAACATAATTGAATGAAGAGTAAAATTCATTAGATGTGAAAGTAAAAAGATGATAACAGCAAAAAGCACTTTAACTGAATTCTAATTCAAAATGACTAGAAAACGATCTCTTTTCTGTTTTGCTTTTATACTGTCTGAATATGCTATTCAGGGTGCTTGGGGAGATAAAAGTTAGTCATGGTCTTACCCACTGCTGGAAACAGCATGCTATAACACTGTTAAATTCATCACACCGTTGCTATGGTTGCACAACTATTATGAGGTAATCATGTATGTTTACAGGTTTGAGACATAAACCACATGAGGGACTGCAATAGTTAATACTGAAATTGTAGTTAAAAGCTCATAGGTCATAGGATAGAACCTATTATAATTTTGTTCATGGTGATGTTGCAAAATTGCCTTCCATGTTTATGTTTATGCACATAGACTGGTAGCAATCTTAGTCAAAAAACTTCTTTTGAATTGAACAACAGTCATTGGAAAGACCAACTGCCTTCCAGTGTTCAGTTAATAAGCGACATTGAAAGCAGAACCCTAAATAAAACCACCAGGCCACCATTCATACTCTCCACATGTCAGCAAAGTGCACTGATGATCAAGAGTGAGGATTGTAAGGCACAGGGAATGATCAGTGCTGTGAAATGCTCATTCTGGACATGAATATGGGCACTGTTTTTGTGAACTCATAGTAATTGTGTATCTCTAGATATCCATAAGATAAGCCAGCCAGAATTATTTACATAAATATGTGGATGTTTTCTACATCCTCCATCTCTTAGGAGGATGAAGTGGCACTTGGAAGCTTTTGGAGGGTTGTTTTAACTAATGAGCAGGTTTTCTTTGTTCTAGTGGATACATTCATATCCAAATTCACATGGGCAGCACTAATACAACATAGTGAATAGCCACATATAAAATATGACATGAAATGGTTACAGGGAACATTAGAGGGGAAAAGATGTTAACAAAGTAAACAGCATAATATTAAGATTGTATTTCAGTGTATGGAGACATAAGTGTTTGTAGGTAAAGGTAGTTGTGTATGCAGAGAGTAGGATTCTGTGATGATAGCTTTGAAGTCTGAATGTCTTCTGTCATTCTAACTGTACTAAAATGCTGATGATAACTTCTAAAATGTCCTAAAAACTGTCTTGCTCTTTCTGATGGTCAAAGACTGCAGCCTTAGGTAGCTAACACTTGTAGGCTAACCCCAGAAATTAAGCAGTATGGTCTTAGTTCTATCTCAACAGCAACTGCTGGCCTCTTACTTTCAGCTTGCTTGTCAGAAGTCTTTGCAGGGAGAAAAATAGGACTCTTTTAAAAGTGGTTAATTAGACTTGTAAACTGCATGCAAATGAACATCAAGACATTACTTTTTAGTTTTATTTCTTATTATTTTCAAAAAGATCATTACCTAAACAAGCTTGGGTAATGAAAAGTTTTATTTCCTCTTATACTTTACTTTCCTTCAAGATGTTAGTCAGAATAATAACTCAAGTAAAGAACCAGGAATAGGCATTGAAGCAGAGAATATACAAGAAAGATGCTTAACACCTTGCTCTGCATAACTTATTCTACTTGTTTTCTTAAACAGGATCGCCCAACCATTGTGGTACCAGACCTAATGGACATTTGACCATATTGAACATTAATATAGAAAATATCTCAGAATCTTGTTGGCAGACCAATCTGATAGTAGTATTTTCTCAATTGAGGTTTCCTTTTTCCAGATGAAGCTAGATTGTCTTAAATTGATGACCAACAAGTCAAAGCATTCATACTGCCCAGAGATGACAAGAGGATTCTATATATGTAAGCTGATAAGAACATTAAGTCATATATATGGAATTAAAGTTAAAAATCACATGACCATTTTAATAGATGCAGAAAAGAATGGCTATTAGACGTTCCCAAAATTGAATGATAATAAATATTCTAGAGAGTATAGACAGAATGGGGTTGAGCAAATGCACAGCCAACATAACTATAAATGTCCACTCCTATTCATTATAGTGTGTAAAGTCTTAGCTATAAAACAAGAGAATGAAATAAAAGGGATACAACCCCAGAAAACAAAAAGCTGGATATTTTACTTATGTCAAATGATAGAACAATTTACCTAAGAGAACCCGCAGACTCCAAAACAAAACTACAAGAACCGATTATTATTTTTAGCTAAGTGGTATCATACATTTACATATAAAATCCATTAACATATCTATGAAGCAATGACAAGAGAATGACACTGAGAAAGAAATCTGGAAGAAAATACCACTAAAAATAGCATTAAAAAATGAAATCAGAACAAAACTCTGTTACGAAACCTAACAAATTAAGGGAAGGACTTCTACAATGTAAATATTAAAACTACAGAGGAAGAAATAAAAAGACACTAAAAAATGTAAATCATTCCAATATTCATGGATATTATAGATAAATTGTGAAAATAATCATCCTATCAAAAGCAATGTAAATACTCAATGCAATCTCAATCTCAATCTTCCTGACATTCATTACAGAAATAAAAAGGAAAATCTTAAAATTCATTTAAAAACAGAGAAAAGAACACTGTTTCAATACCTGGCACTCGTGGAACCCACCCAGAGTCCATAGGACAGAGGAACCTCAGAGCAAGCTGGGACACAATCCTTCGAGTTTTTTTTTTTGTTTTTTTTTTTTTTTTTTTTTTTTTGTTGCTGTAATTTTCCCTTTATGTTTTACCATTAAAGAGGTATTAGTATCTTGATAACATGTATTGTCTAGTACTTTCAAAATTTGAAGCATGGTAATTTATATTAAAAATTAGTAATTTGTACATATACAATATGCATTATTCATGAACAAACTCTTAAAAAGCAAGATAGTAACCTTTCATCAAACCCAAAAAAGTTAAGCAATCAAATTTAAAAAAATAACGTCAAAAATGGTAGGAAATAACAATCAATATTCCTTAATATCTCTTAACATCAATGGACTTAATGCCTCAATAAAAAGAAACAGACTAACTGACTGGATACGCAAACAGGACCCTACATTTTGCTGCTTACAGGAAACACACCTCAGGGTCAAAGACAAAAACTACCTTAGAGTAAAAGGCTGGAAGAGAATTTTACGAGCCAATGGTCTCAGGAAACAAGCCGGAGTAGCCATCGTAATATCAGATAAAATTGACTTTCAACCTAAAGTCATCAAAAGAGACACTGAGGGACACTTCTTGCTGGTCAAAGGAAAAATACAAGAAGAACTCTCAATCCTAAACAACTATGCTCCAAATGCAAGGCACCCTCTTTCGTAAAAGAAACTTTATTAAAACTCAAAGCACACATTGCACCTAACACAATAATTGTGGGTGACTTCAACACTGCACTTTCCTCAATGGACCGATCAGGAAAACAGAAACTAAACAGGGACACAATGAAACTAATTGAAGCTTTGGACCAATTAGATTTAACAGATATATATATATAGAACATTCTATCCTGAAACAAAAGAATACCTTTTTCTCAGCACCTCATGGCACCTTCTCCAACATCGACCATATAATTGGTCATAAGACAGACCTCAACAAATATAAGAAGATCGAACTAATCCCAGGCCTCCTATCAGATCACTATGGAGTAAAAGTGGTCTTCAGTAGCAACAAAAACAACAGAAAACCCACATACACGTGGAAACTGAACAATATTCTACTCAATGATACCTTGGTCAAGGAAGAAATAAAGAAAGAAATTAACGACTTTTTAGAACACAATGAAAATATAAACACAACATATCCAAATCTATGGGACACAATGAAAGCAGTGCTAAGAGGAAAATTCATAGCCATGAGTGCCTCCAAAAAGAAAATGGAGAGAGCATACGTTACCAGATTAATGACACACCTGAAAGCCCTGGAACAAAAAGAAGCTATTTCACCCATGAAGAGTAGAAGGCAGGAAATCATCAAACTCAGGGCCGAAATCAATCAAGTAGAAACAAAGAGAACCATACAAAAAATCAAAAAATCCAGGAGCTGGTTCTTTGAGAAAATCAACATCATAGATAAACCCCTAGCCAGACTGACCAAAGGGCACAGAGAAAGTATCCAAATTAACAAACTTAGAAATGAAAGGGAAATATAACAACGGAAACTGAGGAAATGAAAAAATCATCAGATCCTACTACAAGAGCCTGTACTCAACACAACTGGAGAATCTGGAGAAATGGACAATTTCCTTGAAAGATACCAAATACCAAAATTAAATCAGGACCAACTAAACCATCTAAACAGTCCAATAATGCCTAAAGATATAGAAGGAGGCTTAGAAAGTCTTCCCAGCAAAAAAAGCGCAGGACCAGATGGTTTCAGTGCAGAATTCTATCAGACCTTCTAAGAAAAGTTAACACCAATACTCTTCAAACTATTCCACAAAATAGAAACAGAAGGAACACTACCCAATTCCTTCTACAAAGCCACAATTACGCTGATACCAAAGTTACACAAAGATCCAACAAAGAAAGACAACTTCACACCAATGTCCCTTGTGAACATCGATGCAAAAATACTCAATAAAATTCTTGCCAACCGAGTCCAAGAACACATCAAAATGATCATCCACCATGATCAAGTAGGCTTTATCCCGGGAATGCAGGGTTGGTTCAATATACTGAAATCCATCAATGCAATCCACTACATAAATAATCTCAAAGAACAAAACCAAATGGTCATTTCATGAGATGCTGAAAAAGCACTTGGCAAAATTCAGCATCATTTCATGCTTAAATTTGGATAGAACAGGAATTCAAGGCCCATACCTAAACATAGTAAAAGCAATATACAGCAAACCGGTAGCCAGCATCAACCTAAATGGAGAGAAACTTGAAGCAATCCCACTGAAATCAGGGACCAGACAAGGCAGCCCCCTTTCTCCTTATCATTTCAATATTGTACTTGAGGTACTAGCTCGGGCAATTCGACAACATAAGGAGGTCAAAGGGATACAAATTGGAAAGGAAGAAGTCAAACTATCATTATTTGCAGACGACATGATAGTCTACCTAAGTGCCCCAAAAAACTTCACTAGAGAGCTCCTACAGCTGATAAACAACTTCAGCAAAGTGGCAGGTTATAAAATCAACACAAGCAAATCAGTGGCCTTCCTATACTCAAAGAATAAGCAGGCTGAGAAAGAAATTAGGGAAATGACCCCCTTCACAATAGACACAAACAGTATAAAGTATCTTGGGGTGACTCTTCCCAAACATGTGAAAGATCTGTATGACAAGAACTTCAAGACTCTGAAGAAGGAAATGGAAGAAGACCTCAAAAAATGGGAAAACCTCCCATGCTCATGGATCGGTAGAATGAATATAGTTAAAATGGCCATTTTGCCAAAAGCAATATAAAGATTCAATGCAATACCAATCAAAATCCCAACTCAATTAATTCTTCACAGAGTTAGAAAGAGCAATTATCAAATTCATCTGGAACAACAAAAAACACAGGATAGCTAAAACTATTCTCAGCAACAAAAGAAAATCTGGGGGAATCAGTATCCCTGACCTCAAGCAATACTACAGAGCAATAGTGTTAAAAACTGCATGGTATTGGTACAGTGACAGACAGGAGGATCAATGGAACAGGATTGATGATCCAGAAATGAACCCACACACCTATGGCCACTTGATCCTCGACAATGTGGCTGAAAACATCCAATGGAAAAAAGATAGCCTTTTCAACAAATGGTGCTGGTTCAACTGGAGGTCAGGATGCAGAAGAATGAGAATTGATCCATCCTTGTCTCCTTGTATTAAGATCAAATCCAAATGGATCAAGGAAATCCACATAAAGCCAGACACTCTGAAGCTAATTGAAAATAAACTGGGGAAGTCCCTTGAGGACATCGGTACAGGGAGAAAGTTTTTGAAGAGAACCATATAACACAATAATTGTGAGGGACTTCAACACCCCACTCTCCTCAATAAACCAATCAGGAAAACAGAAACTAAACAGGGACACAATAAAAATGTGGAAGCTTTAGACCAATTGGACTTGACGGATATTTATTGAACATTTCACCCTTACAGAAAAGAATTTACCTTTTTCTCAGATCCTCATGGCACCTTCTCCAAAATCGACCATATAATTGGTCACAAGAAAGACCTCAACAAATACAGGAAGATCAATCTAATCCCATGCCTCCTAATATATTGCTATGGTATAAGAGTGGTTTTTAATAGCAACAAAAACAACAGAAAGCCCACATTAACATGGAGGCTGAACAATACTCTACACAATGACACCTTGGCCAAAGAAGAAATAAAGAAAGATATCAGAGACTTTTTAGAATTTAATGAAAACGAAGGCACAACAAACCCAAATCATTGGGACACAATGAAAGCAGTGCTAAGAGGAAAACTAATAGCCCTGAGTGCCTCCAAAAAGAAAATGGAAAGAGCCTATACTAGCAACTTAATGACACACCTGAAAGCCCTGGAAAAAAAGAAGCTATATCACCCAGGAGGAGTAGAAGACAGGAAATCATCAAAATCTGGGCTGAAATCAATCAAGTGGAAACAAAGAGAACCATACAAAGAATCAACTGGTCCAGGAGCTGTTTCCTTGAGAAAATCAACAAGATTGATAAACCCTTATCCAGACTGACCAAAGGGCACAGAGAAAGTATCCAAATTAACAAAATTAGAAATGAAAAGGGAGATATTACAAAAGAAACTGAGGAAATCCAAAAAATCATCAGATCCTAATTCAAAAGCCTATACTCAACACAACTGGAGAATCTGGAGGAAATGGACAATTTCCTAGACAGATACCAAATACCAAAATTAAATCAGGACCAAATAGATCATCCAAACAGTCCCATAACCCCTAAAGAAATAGAAGGGTTCATAGAAAGTCTTCCAACCAAAAAAAGCACAGGACTACGTGGTTTCAGTGCAGAATTCTATCAGACCTTCAAAGAAGACCTAACACCAATACTCTTCAAACTCTTCCACAAAATAGAAACAGAAGGAACCCTACCCAATTCCTTCTACGAAGCCACAATTACACTGATACCAAAACCACACAAAGATCTAACAAAGAAAGAAAACTTCAGACCAATCTCGCATATGAACATCGATGCAAAAATACTCAATAAAATTCTTGCCAACCGAATCCAAGAACACATCAAAACGATCATCCACCATGATCAAGTAGGCTTTATCCCAGTGATGGAGGGTTGGTTCAATATACAGAAATCCATCAAAGCAATCCACTACATAAAGAAACTCAAAGAAAAAAAACCACATGGTCATTTCATTGGATGCTGAAAAAGCATTTGACAAAATTAAGCATCCTTTCATGCTTACAGTCTTGGAAAGAACAGGAATTCAAGGCCCATACCTAAACATCGTTAAAGCAATATACAGAAAACCGGTAGCCAGCATCACACTAAATGGAGAGAAACTTGAAGTAATCCCACTAAAATCAGGGACTAGACAGGGTTGCCCAGTTTCTCCTAATCTTTTCAAAATTGTACTTGTGGTACTAGCTCGTGCAATTCGACAACATAAGGAGATTAAAGGGATACAAATTGGAAAGGAAGAAGTCAAACTATCATTATTTGCAGATGACATGATAGTCTACCTAAGTGACCCAAAAAAATCCACTAGAGAACTCCTACAGCAGATAAACAACTTCAGCAAAGTGGCAGGATATAAAATCAATTCAAACAAATCAGTGGCCTTCCTATACTCAATGGATAAGCAGGCTGAGAAAGAAATTAGGGAAATGACCCTCTTCACAATAACTACAAACAATATAAAGTATCTTGGGGTGACTCTTACCAAGCATGTGAAAGATCTGTATGACAAGAACTTCAAGGCCCTGAAGAAGGGAATATAAGAAGACCTCAATAAATGGAAAAACCTCCCATGCTCATGGATTGGCAGGATCAATATAGTTAAAATTGCCATTTTGCTAAAAGCAATATACAGATTCAAAGCAATACCCATCAAAATCCCAACTCAATTCTTCACAGAGTTAGAAAGAGCAATTATCAAATTCATCTGGAATAACAAAAAACTGAGGATAGCTAAAAGTATTCTCAGCAACAAAACAAATTCTGTGGGAATCAGTACCACTGACCTCAAGCAATACTGCAGAGCAATAGTGTTAAAAACTGCATGGTATTGGTACAGTGACAGGCAGGCAGATCAACGGAACATGATTAAAGATCCAGAAATGAACCAACACACCTATGGCCACTTGATCCTCGACAAAGGGGCTGAAAACATCCAATGGAAAAAAGATAGCCTTTTCAACAAATAGTTCTGGTTCAGCTGGAGGTCATCATGCAGAAGAGTGAGAATTGATCCATCCTTGTCTCCTTATACTAAGCTCAAATTGAAATGGATCAAGGACCTCCACATAAATCCAGATACTCTGAAGCTAATAGAAAAGAAACTGGGGACGTTCCTTGAGGACATGGGTACAGGGCGAAAGTTTCTCAACAGAACACCAATAGCTTATGCTCTAAGATCAAGAATTGACAAATGGGACCTCATAAAATTACTAAGTTTCTGTAAGGCAAAGGACACCATCAAAAGGACAAATCGACAACCAACAAATTGGGAAAAGATCTTCACCAATACTACATCAGATAGAGGGCTAATATCCAATATATATAAAAACTCAAGAAATTAGACTCCAGAAAACCAAACAACCCTCTTAAAAAAATGGGGTAGAGAGTTAAACAAAGAAGTCTCACCTGAAGAATTTCGGAAGGTGGAGAAACGTCTTAAAAAATGCTCAACTTCATTAGTCATTAGGGAAATGCAAATCAAAACAACCCTGAGATTTCACCTTACACCAGTCAGAATGGCTAAGATTAAAAATTCAGGAGACAGCAGGAGTTGGCTGGGATGTGGAGAAAGAGGAACACTCCTCCACTGCTCGTGGGGTTGCAAATTGGTACAATCACTCTGGAAATCAGTCTGGCAGTTCTTCCGAAAACTGGGCACCTCACATTCTGAAGATCCTGCTATACCACTCCTGGGCATATACCCAAAAGATTCCCCAGCATGTAATAAGGATACATGTTCTACTATGCTCATAGCAGCCCTATTTATAATTGCCAGAAGTTGAAAGAACCCAGGTATCCCTCAACAGAAGAGTGGATGCCAAAAACGTAATATATATACACGATGGAATTCATTAGAAACAATGAATTAATGATATTATTAGGCAAATGGATGGAGCTAGAGAACATCATACTAATTGAGGTAACCCAGACTCAAAAGATGTATCATAGTATGCACTCACTACGAAGTGGATATTAACCTAGAAATCTGGAATACCCACAACATAATCCACACATCAAATGAGGTAAAAGAAGAATGGAGAAGTGGCTCCTAGTTCTGGAAAGACTCAGTGAAGCAGTATAGAACAAAATCAGAACAGAGAAGTGGGAAGGGTTGGGTGGGAAAACAGGGGGAGGGAAGGGGACTGATGGGACTTTCAGGAGTGGGGGTCCAGAAAAGGGGAAATCATTTGAAATGCAAATAAATATATCAATAAATTAAAAAAATAAACAAAACCCTTCAGTCTGGAATCTTCACTTGCCCATGAGGTTGTTCTCTCTTCTCTGATATTTACTGGTCTCCCACATTGGCAAGACTCAATGTCTATTCATTATCCCTTTAGTCATTCAAATCCATTACCAGCTGGCAGGTTCTTACCTATTACCTGGTAGCCAGCAGGAGGTCTATCTCTGGAATTCAGCTTCTTTGTGATTTTTGGTAACTCTTCCCAGAAAATTTCTCCTCAGTGATGCTATGAATCATTATCTGAACTCTTGCTAAGCAGCATATGTTGTACCAGTAATCTGATCAATTCTTCATTCTAAACCCATAGGTACATTCTAAAATTTAACAAATTCTTCTGGATCCTGGATCTGTAAATTTTCTCCCATGATCAATTGCATTTACACAAGGTTTCTGTTTTCAGTGATTTCATGTTCTAAGGTTGATGGAATGGAAATAGCTCTGTAATTCTTGAACTTGATAGCTCTTTAACTCAGATCTGTATGGTTCTCACATCTGAGTAATGCGATGAAAATCTTATATCACTATGATTGGACCTAAGCTTTTGTATACCTGGAAATTATTCTGTAACAAGATGGACTGGAACTCAGAAATCTGCATTCATCGCTCTCCTGTGATTAAGGATATGCACCTTATCTGTCCCCAAGCTTTTCATGGCTAATATGCTTCTAGGGCTGGATCTAAACCTGTGTGCTCCCAATTCTTGATTTTATATCAAAATCCTTTGTTTTCCAGCCTCAACCCCTGGATCATAGGTGTGCCCTCCATTTCTGGATTGTAGTTAATTTAGATGTAATGAAGGTAAAAACTGAGAGTAACCATTCCAATCCATAGCTTGTTAATTTGACTCACAATTATGTCTCTTTATGTTCACATGAAAAAAGTAACCCAGTCATAATATTGTCTAACATGATATATCTCAGGATTCACTGCTAAAACATAAATACAAAACTTATCCATGTGGGATCTTACCCCTTCTCTTATCTATTTGATTCTTTCTGTTACCACCTTGTCAGAATGTGTATAGTACTGTGAAAGAACACGTGATGCTGGAAGAGCCAATTGTCCTACATCATGACCCATGTGCAGACAGGAGACACCTTCCCTCAGGCCACTGGAAATATCATCAGTATCACCCTGCCTAGACTTGAAAATTTCAAGAAATCTCAAAGCCTAACATTTACTGTGATTCACCATGATATATTTCATCTCCTAACCCTAACTTTTCAAAGTTCTGATAAGTCCTGATAATTATGCATCTTCAAACCACCACACTACGGTTTCCACTTGAAAGTTGACTTCACTTACCAGATCACTATGCAGAAAGGATGGTTTATAATAGCAACAAAAACAACAGGAAGCCCACATACACATGGAGCCTGAGCAATGCTCTACTCATTGACACCTTGGTCAAGGAAGAAATAAAGAAAGAAATCAGAGACATTTTAGAATTTAATGAAAATGAAGACATACATAACCAAATCTTTGGGACACAATGAAAGCAGTACTAAGAGGAAAATTCATAGCCCTGAGTTACTCCAAAAATAAAACTGAGAGAGGGTACACTAGCACCTTAAGGACAACCTGAAAGCACTGGATCAAAAAGAAGCCAATTAACCCAGGAGGGTAGAAGAATGGAAATCATCAAAATCAGGGCTGAAACCAATCAAATTGAAACAAAGAGAACCATACAAATAATAAACGAATCCAGGAGCAGATTCTTTGAGAAAATCAACAAGGTAGATCAACCCTTAGCAAGAGTGATCAAAGGGCACAGATAAAGTATCCAAATTAACAAAATTAGAAATGAAAATGGGGATATAACAACAGAAACTGAGGAAATCCAAAAAATCAACATATCCTACTTCAAAAGTCTATACTAAACACAACTGGAGAATCTGGAGGAAATGCACAATTTCCTAGACAGATGCCTAATACCAAAATTGAATCAGGACCAAGTAGATCATCTGAACAGTTCCACAACCCCTAAAGAAATGGAAAGGGTCATAGAAAGTCTTCCAACCAAAAAAAAAGCACAGGACCAGATGGTTTCAGTGCAGAATTCTTTCAGACCTTCAAAGAAGACCTAACACCAATACTCTTTAAACTATGTCACAAAATAGAAACAGAAGCCTTCTACAAAACCACAATACGCTGATACCAAAACCACACAAAGATCCAACAAAGAAAGAAAACTTCAGACCAGTTTCCCTTATGAACATCGATGCAAAAATACTCAATTAAATTCTTGCCAACCGAATCCAATAATACATAAAAACGATCATCCACCATGATCCAGTAGGCTTTATTCCAGGGATGCAGGCATGATTAAATATATGGAAATCCATCAATGCAATCCACTACATAAACAAACTCAATGAAAAAAAAAAAACACATGGTCATTTCATTGCATGCAGAAAAAAGCATTTGACAGTATTCAGCATCCTTTCATGCTTAAAGTCTTGGAAAGAATAGGAAATCAAGGCCCATATCTTAACAGAGTAAAAGCAATATACAGCAAACTGGTAGCCCCCATCAAACTAAATGGATAGAAACTTGAAGCAATCCCACTAAAATCAGGGACTAGACACTCCCTGTGAAAGGGCTGCACTTTTTCTCCTTATCTTTTCAATATTGGACTTGAGTTACTTGCTCAGGAAATTAGAAAACATAAGGAGGTCAAAGGGATACAAATTGGAGAGGAAGAAGTCACACTATCATTATTTGCAGATGATATGATAGTCTACCTATGTGACCCAAAAACTCCAGGAGAGAACTCCTACAGCTGATAAACAACCTCGGCAAAGTGGCAGTTTATAAAATCATCTCAAGCAAATCAGTAGCCTTGCTATACTGAAAGGATAAGCAGGCTGAGAAAGAAATTAGGGAAATGACATCCTTCACAATTACCACAAACAGTATAAAATACCTTTGAACAACAGTCATTGGAAAGACCAACTGCATTCAAGTGTTCAGGGAATAAGTGACAGTGAAAGCAAAACCCTAAATGATACCACCATGCCACATTTCTTTCTATTTTTCTTTTGTTTAAACGTCTTTTTTTATTGATATATTTTTTTATTTACATTTCAAATGATTTGCACTTTTCTAGGCCCCAGTCCCTGCAAGTCCCATAAGCCCTCTTCCCTCTCCCTGTTCCTCCATTTACCCCTTCCTACTTCCCTGTTCTGGAATTCCCCTATACTCTTGCACTAAGTCTTTCCAGAACCAGGGGCACTCCTCCATTCTTTTTGGACATCATTAATATGTGGATTATGTCTTGGGTATTCAAAGTATCTAGGCTAATATCCACTTATCAGTGAGTGCATGATATGACTGATCTTTTGAGACTGGGTTACCTCACTTAGTATGATGTTATCCAGCTCCATCCATGTGTCTAAGAATTTCATGAATTCATTTTTTCTAATGGCTGAATAGAACTCCACTGTGTAAATATACCACATTTTTTGTATCCATTCCTCCGTTAAGGACACCTAGGTTCTTTCCAGGTTCTGGCTACTACAAATAGGGCTGCAATGAATATAGTAGAGCATGTGTCCTTATTGCATGCTGAAGAATCCTCTGGATATATGCCCAGGAGTGGTATAACATGGTCCTCAGAATGTATCATGCCCAGTTTTCAGAGGAAACGCCAGACTGATTTCCAAAGTCATTGCATGATCTTGCAATCCCACCAGCAGTGGAGGAGTGTTCCTCTTTCTCCACATCCTAGCCAACACCTGCTTTCTCCTGAGTTTTTGAACCTAGCCATTCTGATTGGTGTGAGGTGAAATCTCAGGGTTGTTTTGATTTGCATTTCCCTAATGATTAATGATGATGAACAATTCTTAAGGTTTTTCTCAGCTCTCCGAAGTTCTTCATGTGAAAATTCTTTGTTTAGCTCCATTCCCCACTTTTTAATGGGGTTATTTGTTCTCAGAGTTCTACTTTCTTGAGTTCTTTGTATATATTAGATATTAACCCTCTGTCAGATTTAGGGTTGGTGAAGATCATTTCCCAATCTGTTGGTTGTTGTTTTGTGCTTTTGACAGTGTCCTTTGCCTTACAGAAACTTTGTAGTTTTATGAGGTCACATTTGTCAATTCTTGATCTTAGAGCATAAGCTATTGATGTTCTATTCAGGAATTTTCCCCATGTGCCCAGGTCCTCCAGGGTCTTCCCCAGTTTCTTTTCGATTAGTTTCAGTGTGTCAGGTTTTATGTGGAGGTTCTTGATCCATTTGGTGTTGAGCTTAGGACAAGGAGATAAGAATGGATCAATTCACATTCTTCTGCATGCTGACCTCCAATTGAACCAGCACAATATGTAGAAAAGACTATCTTTTTTCCACTGGATGCTTTCAGCTCCTTTGTCGAAGATCAAGTGACCATAGGTGTTTGGATTCATTTCTGGGTCATCAGTTCCATTCCATAGTTCATGGATCTGCAGAGATCTGCTCCAAATTGTTGTGCTATTACATATTGATTATTATAGATATATAATCATAAAAGAAAAGCATATAAATAGCAAGAGTCTTTCCTAAAATAAGTCCCCCACACCTTGCTGAATGGGGGCTCACCTGTAACAGATTATATAAGAATCCAAGGCAGACATTTCAGGACAATAATCTGCCAGTATATTAGCTTGCCACATTATATATTTGACAAAAGTTTATTTGGGGGTAACAGTTTCAGAGTGTTTAAACACATAACCATCATGGCAGAGAACATGTCACATTTAAACAATCATAGAAGAGGTCATTCCCTACTCTCTCTAGATTCCTGTTCAAAATTTGAGCTTTTGAAATTTTAAGCTTTTACTTAGAAATGTGTCAATTCTATATCACATCTTCTTTTTTGAAGATTTACACTAAGTATACTAATTTTCTTTCTACTTTTTATAAAAAGCTTATTACTTTGTTTAAAAAGTACATTGTGTATTACTTTGAGAGACAGAAACTTAAGATTTTAATGAAAAAGTTTAAGTCAAATCTATCAAAATATGCAGATTATATTTATGAGATGTTTCCTTTCTATTGTTGTGATAAAAAAGTCATGACGTGATGGGAAGGCAAGGGTTATTTCATCATTCAGTTTGTTGATAATCACAAGGGAAGACAGAACAGGATATCTAAACTTGCTTTGCAAAGTTTGCTCAGTCTATTTTCTCATACAAGACAGAATTTTCAGTACCTGTGGTAGGATGGGACTGCTACACCAATCACCAATGAAGAAAATGGCTCACAACTTGTTTATAAGAAAATCTGAAAAAGGTAATTTCTTCAAATAAGGTTTTCTTCCCAAATAAGTCACTTTCGTTTCAAATTAATATAATTAAGAAGGGCCAACACAACAGATAACGAATTATGTCTACGAAATATATGCTAGTAATCTAGATATCTTCAATAAATGCACTGTTTCTTTCATAAAGTTATAGCTCATCAAAATTTATTTTTATCTAATTTATACCGTACATTGCATCTTTCAGACAGCATACTCTCCTCTCAATTTTGAAACACAAGTTTTGGGGTATTTTTTGTAGTAATTTTCCTTTTATTTTTTACCTTTAAAGATGTATTAGTTTGTTGAAAACATGTATTGTTCAGTACTTTCAAATTTTGAAGCATGGTATTTTATATTAAAATTAGTAACTTACACATACACAATATGCTGTATTCATGAACAAAGACTTAAATTCTATAGAAAAAGAAATCACTTGGTTCAAGGGGTAGAGTACCTTTAACTGATATATGCAGGGATACTGTCAAGCTGTGGGACAGTAAATGACAACGATTTGTAGAAACAGTATTGGAAAAGCATCAAATATGGAATTCACTGAGCACATTTTTCTAGCTTCCTATTTGATTCTTGCTTGTGATAATTGCAGAAGTCAATAGGATTAAAAGGGGAACAAAATGCTCATGGGAGGAGATACAGAGACAAAGTATAAAACAGAGACTGAAGGAAATGCCATCTAGAGGCTGCCCTACTTAGGGAACCATCATTAATTGAACTGAGCCAGACTGATGAATTCACATTTTAAGTGACTATAATAAAGCAAGCCGCATAAGCTGTAAGGATTGGCTTTCTACTTTTGACTTCTGTGAACTTTGTCCAGAGGGAGCAATGCTTCTTGGTCAGAAATAAAACGTACCATGAGCTGCTGAGAAAACTATTTTTAGGAGGCCCCATTGGTCAAAGGGGTAAGTTTTAAACCTTTAAACATCAGAGAAAGAAAAATACCAAAGTTAAGGAAAGGAGATATGCCCTCACCCTGGAGGACAGTCAAGGAGTAGTCCTCTTTACTTCTATAGAGAAGCTTGATCCAGGCACTTCAGAGAACTCTAGAAAGTCCTTAACTTTGAATATCCACAAAAGCTTGACAGTAATCTGTGGCTATTTCTCACAAGTATGGTCAAAGAACCTGAATCTGTATTTCTCTATTTAAACTTACAATAAGCCACATATGTAGGTGTGGAGGACAGTTAGCTTTCTGGTGAGCAGCTTAAAGAGAAATTTTTCTTGGATCCTGGCTGAGGTTTTTATTCATAGTCCATGGTACTTGTAATCAGGATCTCTGAAGACTTTGTGGTGTTTTGTTTTTGTTTAGAATGTTTTGGTTTTCGGGGTTTGAAAGTGTATTCACTGACCAACAAGGGCTGAGGGAGAGGCTTTCTTCTCTCTTAGTTGAAGTGTAGTCCTGAGTCAGTCATGAGCAAAGAAAGAAGCTCCTGTGCATTCTTGGTCACAAGGATTCAATCTGAAGTACACTAAAGCAGAGACTAAATGTTTGAGACACACTGCTCAGTCACAATGTCAGTTCTGCAGCATGTTTCATCACAGGGACTAGTCTCATACCACTCACTGTAGTGCAGACAGAGGAAGAATCAAGTCTTTCTATTTATGGTCAGCCAGTCTCTTTGTCATAGCCTTTTTTAAATTTTTTTTTTTACTCGATAAATTTTTTATTTACATTTCAAATGATTTCCCAATTTTTAGAACCCCACTCCCCTAAAGTCCCATCAGCCCCCTTCCCTCCCCATTTTCCGACCCAACCCTTCCCACTTCCCTGTTCTGGATTTGCCCTATAATGCTTCACCGAGTCTTTGTCATACCCTTATTGTAAGGTGCAATTACAGTTTCAGTAAATAAGCCTAAGGCCCACTTCAAAAGATAATCCAACAATTTGTCACCCCCATTGAAGTTATGGATTTTGTTTAAGTCTGACTTGATTTCATTATTAGCTTGACTCACAAATTCTCTTGGTTCTTGAAGGATGCATCTGAGTCCCCACTGTGACTTCATCAATGCTCCTGCATGCTGATAGTAAAAGGGCTATATTTGTGGCCTTCTTAAAATGTTGAGATCTGAAGTCCTTTGTTTATTATGACATATGTGTCAGGGTCTCTTCAGATTTGATGACCTATGTAACACGTATGTTCTGAAGTGATAACTCTGAGAGCACTTTGAACAAATAAAACATATCTGAGTGTTCAAGTTCTCAGGGGAATTATTTGTTAATGCTGCCTTCAACACTGGGGATTTCCTGATATATTTGATGTTGAAGGGATACATCTGAAACACACATGAGTTATTGATGAAAGTTATGAGACATATTGTTTCTATTTCATGTATGTGGGTATACTGTCCCAGTCTTTAGACACACAAGAAGTTGGCATTAGTTGATCAATACTGATGGTCTTGCTGGGAATTGATGTTAGTATCTCCCATATAGCACTCCATGCTATTAACTGCTGAAACATATTTCCAGCCCTGGTACATTGGTGGCACATTGGGCAGAAGAAAAGTGCACTATACTTCCTTCTGAGGAAGAGGGAGTTCTCTGCTGCCATTGGGTAAGTAGCATTTCATTAGGGGGAGGTGGAGCCATAGTGAGACTAATCTAGTCTTTTAGGAAAGTGCAGCATATTTGATGGGGTCTCCTGAAAATGTCTGTGATCCACAGTGGCTGAATAATACATTATCAAGGCTTCTGGTCTAATTGACAAAGGTGCTAGTATCTTTTGTGCAGAATGGTAGGTTCCCATTTTAGATGGGAGAGATAACAAGTGTGCAACATTTTCTTGGGTAGTTGAAGGAGCAGTAGTAATCTGGATGTTTGTTGAAAGATCCATAGGCCTTTTCAAAGTCATGGAAGGTCCTCTAAACCCAGGAGAGGATGAAGAAATCCCCACAGGCATCTAAGCTGAGGGGACATTTTCTAAAATCCCTTGTGGTGGTAGGACTAATATACATCTCCTGGGAGGTAGGACAAATCTTGTGTAAATTTTTATAAAGATGAAAAAATTTTCTGAACACCCTGAGCAAATGACAAAATTTCTTTTCCTTGGGCAAACAGAACTCCAGGAGAAAATGCTACACTACCTAACGACATTCGGAAAGTTCATAGAGTCTATATATCCCTGCTTAGACTTTGATGGTACCAGCAATTCTATGCTAGATGGTAAATATTCTCCTGCAAGAGTGCTGGAGTCAGAAGGACTTTTACATTCTTTAGAAGAAATGGAATTTTTCAGATAAGATTGGACTAATGGTAATATGCCTAGATTATATATTGTTACTCTTGAACTTTTTCTTAAATACTTTGCAATATGAAAAAGTTGAATTTCTGAAGTTTGATTTGCAAAGTCACAATTTACATTGAGCATGGGGTAAATGTTCTGGAGGATTTGAGAGAGATGAATAAATGCCCTAAAGCCCTGGGGAGATGGTAAACATACTAGAGTCTTACATGTAGACAGAGAAGCCCATTCTTCACTGGCATTGGAGCCTATATTTTCAGGATCCATCATATCCTGAAGACCAGCTGAGACATCCAGTCTTTAGAGTTGAGCAGGTGCTATATTGCTGGACATTCCCTTCACAGCTAGCCATTCCTGAATTAGTGCTACTGCAGGTGTAAATCATCCCAGTGAATGCACTTTTAACATCAGTGATTCACACCATAAGTTCTGTGTCTCATGGAAAAGCATGATTAATATGTTGTTTTATCTCATCAATAGAAATTCAAAAAACAGAAATCAGTACCAGATCATCACTTAGTAATGCCCAATACTCATGAAACCAGCACACAAATGACACTCAATATGTGTTTACTGAATTAAAGCTTCAATCATCATCACCAGTATTATTATTATTTATTTATTAATATGTTATATTTCTGTGTTCCAAGTTCCTACAAACCCAACTTATTATTTAAGCATGTACAAACACAGAAGTCATTAGTTTGGCCATTTAGCTTTCTCCAAATTTTTCCTTCTCCCCACTAGGTGATGACCATGTGGTCGGGTAGCTTCAGAGGCCTTGAATTTCCTAGAATTGCACAGATCTTGAAAACAGAGATTTAGGTTCAGTCTCCTGAACTGCCAGTTTGAAGCTTGTCATGGAGTCATCCTAGCCTTCTCACTTTCAATGTCCACTGTACCACAGGTTTTCTGTGGTCAGGGTAAATCAATTCCATGGTAAATAGATGCCTCAAGAACGTGATAACATGTTAGAAGAGTGAGACAATTCCCAAGGGAATCCAGGCCTAATAGGGCCATAATAGTTTTGGTTTCTTATTAATACTGCAATTTGTGAACCCAAGGTTTATTCCACTGCTCTCAATAATTCCTTAAGCTCTCTATTAATGTTCTTTGGTCCATTACAAATGGAAAGCGTTTGATTCAAGATACTGTAGAATATTAATTCTTAAAGACACCATGCTATTATTCAACCTTTGATGAAGTCTCTCCAGATTCCCACTCAGCAAATTCTTCTGTGTAACAAAAACATATTACTGTAGGGTTTTTTCTCTGCATTTTACAATCCAGCAAGATAAAACCTGTTCATTAATTCTAAGTGAGAGATCCCAACTCAATATTTTTAGACACCTAACCAACTCACCCAGCACAGAGAATCTTATTTTTCTGCTTTTATCTTGAGAAAGTTTGCCAACCTTGTTCTAGTTCCAATGTTTACCTCTACAATGCTCCAAGGACACTTGCTCCAGATAATCACTAACCTTCCTTAAGGCATAAACTATTGCCTGATTTCCTCATTCAGTACTTTCTCATTTCATGCTTAATATTTCCTCTACCCCTTTTGTCAATAGTGTCTTCCACCCCTTCTCTCTCTCTCTCTCTCTCTCTCTCTCTCTCTCTCTCTCTCTCTCTCTTTCTGTGTGTGTGTGTATATATATATATATATATATATATATATATATATGTAATATATCGTCATGACAGACATATATTTGTGAAAATTTTTATTTAATAAACATACTTATGCTTCAAAAATTGTAAAGAGAATACATTTTTAAATACAAAAGTTTGAAGAACATTGAAGCACCTATCACTGTCAGGTATACATTGAGCCTTTGAATGTTGATATCACAATGGCCTGTCATCCTCACTACTAAAGAATCATAAGACCTCAGTGGTTGGTTTACCAACTGCAGTTTTCAGTTTGGAATTTAGCGACTAGAGGAAAATGATCATTTTCCATCCATTTATTGGTTCTTGATTCCTTGCTCTACTGTAAAGGTATGTATATAATAACTACTGTGATTCTTATGATAGTCTAATGGAATCAGTACTTGATCTATCTAGATTCCTCCACATTTTCGGAACTAACTTATAACTTGACAGTGGCTTCATTCAAACATACATATTAGCAATATTAGTTACTAATCCTCAAAGAAATAAATTTATCATGTAATGGGAGGTATGGTTTGATCTTCCAAGAGAATACTTTCAATAATCCTTAGAAATACATATCCTGGACATGAGAGAGGAACATTTAAGAGACTATCAGATTGTGTTTGCCCACTACAAACACAAGCTTTTCTTGTAAACTGGTCAGGTTCAACCTAAAACCTGTAAGCTGTCTGATATTCTGAAAATTTATATGTTTTTTACTAGATATGATATGAGTTTTTTTAAAGTTTTCAATATTTTAATGTTCATTCAGATAGAAAGGTATCCCTTTCCAAACATGTCTATTTACTTTCAATATTACATACCATGACAGAGTTCATATTGTTTTTAAAAAATATTTTTACATTATTGTTGACCATGTAGTGATGTTAACCAATGGCTGCTTTCCCTCCTGACCCGTCTAATGTCAATGCTTCTAAACCCTTTTTTTGATAACACCTGGTGACTCTCTCCATATTCTTTGAATGATATATCAAATGTTTTGGGCAGTGTAATATTCATTTAATATATGCTTTAATCTTCAAATTTTATGAGCAGGTTAGAGCAAAGAGAGTGGCTATCAATCTGTCTATTGATCTGTCATCCATTTGTCTCTATACTCCATCACCTATATAACTTTCATATACATATGTACGGTTATGAAAATGTTATTACTTCCAAAGTATTATGGTTCAACAACTATTAGAAAATATTTTAAAATCTCCCAAGTATAAGAAAAGAAATGCATGTTATCCTGTGTCTGTTGGAAGGCACCTTCGGATATTGACATCACAAAGGTTCATAAGTATGTCTACTACAGAGCCCTCAGATTTCAGCAGTGTGTCTAGCAACTGTAGTAAGCAGTTTGGTGTTCAGGAGCAAGAAGGGAAAATTCAAGTTTATTGAAAGGTTCCCTCTGTCAGGCTCCATAGAAAAGTTTTTTTTTATAAGAAACTTGTTTCTCTTGATTGCCTAATTCTATCGGTAAATATTCTCTCTTTATTCCTCCAGATCTTATAAGCTATCTCAACTCAGAAGTGGTTTTACGAAATGGGAGTTATTGGAGTAATATTTAATACCAATGTTCTTTAAAAACAGCATTATTATATAAGGTGTGCTATCTTTTAAGCATACAGGAGAGCAACTTCTGTAAATTTTAAGAAAATTACCATGTAATGGGTAACGATTATTTTATGTGTAACCCAATTGTTTTAACTACCATAACAACACACGCACACACACACAGACACACACACACACACACACACACACACACACACACACATATATACTGCATATATTGTTGACAAATATCTGTTATTCCATATAAATACTCAAGAATCATCAATTATTCACTAATAATAAAGCCACATAAATGAATGGAAGAGACAGTATGTGGCAATTTCTCAAATATGACATATTCTTACACTATGGACATCACACTACTAATTTCCCATGTTTTTTCTCTTATTATTTGATTTCCATGAGATGCTACATAATTAATTGTAAGATTTAAAGTGAATCTTTCACATTATTTTAGGTACAATACTTAGTCATTCTTGACTTACTAAATAAAATTTTATGTACGTAAAATGTATGTATCTTCTTCCAAAGACTTTAATGTTTCCTGTAATTTTTACATACATTAGACAGTGTTGGCGAAGATTATATTCGGTCTTTTCAAATTTACTCTGGACAAGTTGAAAATAATTAGGAATTGAGAATATACATATATATATATATATATATATATATACACATATATATATATATATAATGTTTTATAAAAATATTTTCCTGTCGTTGTAGAAATATAATGCTGTCTATCTATCTATTTATCATCTACTTATGGTTCTTAAGAGCATTATTAGTCTCATAGTAGATGACTGTCAATATTTCTATTTATAATGAAGATTATCTATTATCAGATATTTAAATTAGAGATTTTAGTTTTATTAAATTCTTCTGAATTTTGGATTATATATATATTCTTTTAGATGTCTTGTGATTGAAAGAAAATATAAATACAAATTATTTCATTTGATGTAGACATGTTTTTGTGTATGTGTATTGTGCATGTGTATTGTTTAGTAAAGTTACATAATATGCTTATATTTTGACTGTTATATGGAACAATAGACAGTGTGGAAAATTTAGTCTGTAGTATCATGTTTCAAAAACATCACACATTTGAAATATTTATATAATATATATTATATAAATATAAATATAAATATAAATATAAATATATATATATATATATAAATATATATATATATATATGAATATATATGTATATATGCACACCCATACACACACACACACACACATATATATATATATTTTGAGTCAGTGTTTACATTTTTCATATTGTCTCCTGAATCTGAGGCGGCAAATTAAATATCTTCAGTTTTAGAACAACATATTAAATTAACAGTGTGTTCCATACAGACTTGCAGCTCCAGGTTCAGAAACTCACACATATACATACACAAACACAAACAAATACAAATATACATATGCACACACACACACACGTGTCATACTCAACCAATCAAAACATAATAGAAAAGTCACAAATCTGGGAAGTATTATGTGAAAAAGATATTGGGGCAATGGATTCAGAAAATATGATATATTTACAGTATAGAATACAACTCAACTATTAAAAACAATGAAATTTTGTAAATTTAGGGAAGTGTGTGGAAATGGAGAATGCAATGCTGAGTTAGGCGTCCCAATTGCCAAAGAACACACATGGAATGCACTCACTGATAAACTTGGAATACACAAGTCTCAACTCAAATACGAAATCATTCCCAAGAAGTAAGGACAGGGTCCTGGTGCTGGAAAGGCTCAGTGTAGCATTTCAGGGAATACCAAGACAGGGAAACATGGAAGAGGTGATTGGGGGACAGAGGGAGGCAACGGAGATTATGGGACTTTTGAGGACTTTCCTGGATTTCCTGGAAAGGGGATATCATTTAAAATGTAAATAAAGAATATATCAAATAAAAAAGGAAAAAAATGGAAGGGTAAAGAGAGAACAGCAAAATAAAATTAGAAAATATTGTGTGTGTGTGTGTGTGTGTGTGTGTGTGTGTCTGTGTGTGTCTGTGTATGTTTGTGTCTGTGTGTGTGTGTTTGTGTGTGTGTTTGTGTCTGTGTATGAATTTCTCAAAGGAAAAACTGCATATAAAAGGAATGATGAAAAAAGGAATGTGATTTGCTTGAGTTAATTGTATATCCAGTCACATTGATGAAGTTTTTTCTCAGCTGTAGGAGTTCTCTTGTGGAGTTTCTTGTGTCTCTTAAATATACTATTATATCATCTGCAAATAGTGATAATTTGACTTCTACCTTTACAATTTGTATCCCTTTGACCACCTTTTGTTTTCTAATTGCTCTAACTAGAATATTAAGTACTATATTATAGAAATAAGGAGATAAAGGGCAGCCTTGTCTAATCCCTCTTTTGGTGTGATTGCTTCACGTTTTTCTCCATTTAGTTTGATGCTGGCTTCTGGTTTGCTGTATATTGCCTGTAGTATTTTTAGATATGGGCCTTGAATTCCGGTTCTTTCCAAAACTTAAACGTGAAAAGATGCTGACTTTCGTCAAATGCTTTCTTAGAATCGAATGAAATGATCCTGTGTGTGTGTGTGTGTGTGTGTGTGTGTGTGGTTTTTATTTTTTTCTTTGACGAGCAAAAAGTGTCCCTCAGAGTCTCTTTTGATGACTTTGGGTTGAAAGTCAATTTTATCTGATATTAAAATGGCTACTCCAGCTTGTTTCCTGAGACCATTTGCTTGTAAAATTGTCTTCCAGCTTTTTACTCTAAGTTACTGTTTGTCTTTGACCCTTAGTTGTGTTTCCTGTAAGCAACAAAATGTAGGGTCCTGTTTACGTATCCAGTCAGTTAGTCGTGTCTTTTTATTGGGACATTGAGTCCATTGATGTTAAGAGATAGTAAGGAATAGTGATTGTTTCTTCCTGTCATTTTTGACGTTATTTTTTAAATTTGATTGGTTAACTTCTTTTGGGTTTGATGAAAGGTTACTATCTTGCTTTTTCCAGGGTGAAGTTTCCCTCTTTGTATTGGTGTTTTCCTCCTATTATCCTTTGTAGGGCTGGGTTTGTGGATAGATATTGGGTAAACTTGGATTTGTCATGGAATATCTTTGTTTCTCCATCTATGTTGATTGAGAGTTTTGCTGGATATAGTAGTTTTGGTTGGCATTTGTGTTCTCTTAGAGTCTGCATGAGATCTGTCGAGGATCTTCTAGCCTTCATAGTCTCAGATGAAAAGTCTGCTGTGATTCTGATAGGGCTTGCTTTATATGTTACTTGGCCTTTTTCTCTTACTGCCTTTAATATTTTTTCTTTGTTTAGTACATTTGGTGTTTTGATTATTATGTGACAGGAAGTATTTCTGTCTGGTCCAGTCTGTTTGGAGTTCTGTAGGCTTCTTGTATATTCATGGGCATCTCTCTCTTTAGGTTAGGGAAGTTTTCTTCCATAATTTTATTGAAGATATTTGCTGGCCCTTTAAGTTGTAAATCTTCACTCTCATCTATGCCTATAATCCTTAGGTTGCGTCTTCTCATTGTGTCCTGGATTTCCTGGATATTTTGGGTTACAAGCTTTTTGCATTTTGCAAAATCACATGACCATTTTAATAGATGCAGAAAAGAATGGCTATTAGATGTACCCAAAATTGAATGATAATAAATATTCTAGAGAGTATAGACAGAATGGGGTTGAGCAAATGCACAGCCAACATAACTATAAATGTCCACTCCTATTCATTATAGTGTGTAAAGTCTTAGCTATAAAACAAGAGAATGAAATAAAAGGGATACAACCCCAGAAAACAAAAAGCTGGATATTTTACTTGTGTCAAATGATAGAACAATTTACCTAAGAGAACCCGCAGACTCCAAAACAAAACTACTAGAACCGATTATTATTTTTAGCTAAGTGGTAGCATACATTTACATATAAAATCCATTAACATATCTATGAAGCAATGACAAGAGAATGACACTGAGAAAGAAATCTGGAAGAAAATACCACTAAAAATAGCATTAAAAAATGAAATCAGAACAAAACTCTGTTACGAAACCTAACAAATTAAGGGAAGGACTTCTACAATGTAAATATTAAAACTACAGAGGAAGAAATAAAAAGACACTAAAAAATGTAAATCATTCCCATATTCATGGATATTATAGATAAATTGTGAAAATAATCATCCTATCAAAAGCAATGTAAATACTCAATGCAATCTCAATCTCAATCTTCCTGACATTCATTACAGAAATAAAAAGGAAAATCTTAAAATTCATTTAAAAACAGAGAAAAGAACACTGTTTCAATACCTGGCACTCGTGGAACCCACCCAGAGTCCATAGGACAGAGGAACGTCAGAGCAAGCTGGGACACAATCCTTCGAGTTTTTTTTTTTTTTGTTGCTGTAATTTTCCCTTTATGTTTTACCATTAAAGAGGTATTAGTATCTTGATAACATGTATTGTCTAGTACTTTCAAAATTTGAAGCATGGTAATTTATATTAAAAATTAGTAACTTGTACATATACAATATGCATTATTCATGAACAAACTCTTAAAAAGCAAGATAGTAACCTTTCATCAAACCCAAAAAAGTTAAGCAATCAAATTTAAAAAAAATAACGTCAAAAATGGTAGGAAATAACAATCAATATTCCTTAATATCTCTTAACATCAATGGACTTAATGCCTCAATAAAAAGAAACAGACTAACTGACTGGATACGCAAACAGGACCCTACATTTTGCTGCTTGCAGGAAACACACCTCAGGGTCAAAGACAAAAACTACCTTAGAGTAAAAGGCTGGAAGAGAATTTTACGAGCCAATGGTCTCAGGAAACAAGCCGGAGTAGCCATCGTAATATCAGATAAAATTGACTTTCAACCTAAAGTCATCAAAAGAGACACTGAGGGACACTTCTTGCTGGTCAAAGAAAAAATACAAGAAGAACTCTCAATCCTAAACAACTATGCTCCAAATGCAAGGCACCCTCTTTCGTAAAAGAAACTTTATTAAAACTCAAAGCACACATTGCACCTAACACAATAATTGTGGGTGACTTCAACACTGCACTTTCCTCAATGGACCGATCAGGAAAACAGAAACTAAACAGGGACACAATGAAACTAATTGAAGCTTTGGACCAATTAGATTTAACAGATATATATATATATATAGAACATTCTATCCTGAAACAAAAGAATACCTTTTTCTCAGCACCTCATGGCACCTTCTCCAACATCGACCATATAATTGGTCATAAGACAGACCTCAACAAATATAAGAAGATCGAACTAATCCCAGGCCTCCTATCAGATCACTATGGAGTAAAAGTGGTCTTCAGTTGCAACAAAAACAACAGAAAACCCACATACACGTGGAAACTGTACAATATTCTACTCAATGATACCTTGGTCAAGGAAGAAATAAAGAAAGAAATTAACGACTTTTTAGAACACAATGAAAATATAAACACAACATACCCAAATCTATGGGACACAATGAAAGCAGTGCTAAGAGGAAAATTCATAGCCATGAGTGCCTCCAAAAAGAAAATAGAGAGAGCATACGTTACCAGATTAATGACACACCTGAAAGCCCTGGAACAAAAAGAAGCTATTTCACCCATGAGGAGTAGAAGGCAGGAAATCATCAAACTCAGGGCCGAAATCAATCAAGTAGAAACAAAGAGAACCATACAAACAATCAAAAAAAAACAGGAGCTGGTTCTTTGAGAAAGTCAACAAGATAGATAAACCCCTAGCCAGACTGACCAAAGGGCACAGAGAAAGTATCCAAATTAACAAACTTAGAAATGAAAGGGAAATATAACAACGGAAACTGAGGAAATGCAAAAAATCATCAGATCCTACTACAAGAGCCTGTACTCAACACAACTGGAGAATCTGGAGAAAATGGACAATTTCCTTGAAAGATACCAAATACCAAAATTAAATCAGGACCAACTAGACCATCTAAACAGTCCCATAATGCCTAAAGAAATAGATGGAGTAATAGAAAGTTTAACAACCAAAAAAAGAACAGAACCAGATGGTTTCAGTGCAGAATTCTATCAGACCTTCAAAGGAGAGTTAACACCAATACTCTTCAAATATTCCACAAAATAGAAACAGAAGGAACACTACCCAATTCCTTCTACGAATCCACAATTACACTGACAAAGCCACACAAAAATCCAACAAAGAAAGAGAACTTCTAACCAAATTCCCTTATGAACATCGATGCAAAAATACTCAATAAAATTCTAGCCAACGGAATCCAAGAACACATCAAAAAGATCATCCACCATGATCAAGTAGGCTTTATCCCGGGAATGCAGGGTTGGTTTAATATATGGAAATCCATCAATGCAATCCACTACATAAACAAACCCATAGAACAAAACCACATGGTCATTTCATTGGATGCTGAAAAAGCATTTGACAAAATTCAGCATCCTTTCATGCTTAAAGTCTTGGAGAGAACAGGAATTCAAGGCCCCTACATAAACATAGTAAAAGCAATATACAGAAAACCGGTAGCCAGCATCAAAGTAAATGGAGAGAAACTTGAAGCAATCCCACTGAAATCAGGGACCAGACAAGGCTGCCCCATTTCTCCTTATCTTTTCAATATTGTACTTGATGTAGTAGCTCGGGCAATTCGACAACATAATGAGGTCAAAGGGATACAAATTGGAAAGGAAGAAGTCAAACTATCATTATTAGCAGACGACATGATAGTCTACCTAAGTGAACCAAAAACTCCACTAGACAGCTCATACAGCTGATAAACAACTTCAGCAAAGTAGCAGGTTATAAAATCAACACAAGCAAATGATTGGCCTTCATATACTCAATGGGTAAGCAGGCTGAGAAAGAAATTAGGGAAATGACCCCGTTCACAATAGCCACAAACTGTATAAAGTATCTTGGGGTGACTCTTACCAAACATGTGAAAGATCTGTATGACAAGAACTTCAAGACTCTGAAGAAGGAAATGGAAGAAGACCTCAAAAAAATGGGAAAAACTCCCATGCTTATGGATCGATAGAATCAATATAGTTAACATGGCCATTTTGCAAAAAGTAATCTACAGATTCAATGCAATACCCATCAAAATCCCAACTCAATTCTTCACAGAGTTAGAAAGAGCAATTATCAAATTCATCTGGAACAACAAAAAACCCAGGATAGCTAAAACTATTCTCAGCAACAAAAGAAAATCTGGGGGAATCAGTATCCCTGACCTCAAGCAATACTACAGAGCAATAGTGTTAAAAACTGCATGGTATTGGTACAGTGACAGGCAGTAGGATCAATGGAACATGATTGAAGATCCAGAAATGAACCCACACACCTATGGCCACTTGATCCTCAACAAAGAGGCTGAAAACATCCAATGTAAAAAAGATAACCTTATCAACAAATGGTGCTGGTTCAACTGGAGGTCAGCATGCAGAAGAATGCGAATTGATCCATCCTTGTCTCCTTGTACCAAGCTCAAATCCAAATGGATCAAGGACCTCCACATAAAGCCAGACACTCTGAAGTTAATAGAAAAGAAACTGCGGAAGACCCTTGAGGACATCGGTATAGGGAGAAAGTTTCTGATCAGAACACCAATAGCGTATTCTCTAAGAGCAAGAATTGACAAATGGGACCTCATAAAATTACAAAGTTTACGTAAGGCAAAGGACACCATCAAAAGGACAAATTGACAAACAACAAATTGGGAAAAGATCTTCACCAATCCTACTCAGATAGAGGGCTAATATCCAATATATATAAAGAACTCATGAAGTTAGACTCCAGAAAACCAAACAATCCTATTAAAAAATGGGGTACAGAGTTAAACAAAGAAGTCTCACCTGAAGAACATCAGATGGCAGAGAAGCATCTTAAAAAATGCTCAACTTCATTGGTCATTAGGGAAATGCAAATCAAAACAACCCTGAGATTTCACCTTACGCCAGTCAGAATGGCTAAGATTAAAAATTCTGGAGATAGCAGGTGTTGGAGAGGGTGCGGAGAAAGAGGAACACTCCTCCACTGCTGGTGGGGTTGCAAATTGGTACAACCACTCTGGAAATCAGTCTGGCGGTTCCTCCAAAAACTGGGCACCTCACTTCCAGAAGATCCTGCTATACAACTCCTGGGTATATACCCAGAGGATTCCCCAGCATGTAATAAAGATACATGGTCTACTATGTTCATAGCAGCCCTATTTATAATTGCCTTATGCTGGAAAGAACCCAGGTATCCCTCAACAGAAGAGTGGATGCAAAAAATGTGTTATATCTACACAATGGAGTACTATTCAGACATTAGAAACAATGAATTCATGAAATTCTTAGGCAAATGGATGGAGCTAGAGAATATCATACTAAGTGAGGTAACCCAGACTCAAAAGATAAATCATGGTATGCACTCACTAATAAGTGGATATTAACCTTGAAACCTGGATTACCCAAAACATAATCTACACATCAAATGAGGTACAAGAAGAAAGGAAGAGTGGCCCCTTGTACTGGAAATACTCAATGAAGCAGTATTCAGCAAAACCAAAATGAGGAAGTGGGAAGGGGTGGGTGGGAGGACAGGGGGATAGAAGGGGGCATACGGGACTTTTTGAGAGTGGGGGGCTTGGAAAGGGGAAATCATTTGAAATGTATATAAAAAACATACCGATTTAAAAAAAAATTAAAAAAATGGGAAAACCTCCCATGCTCATGGATCGGTAGAGTCAATATTGTTAAAATGGCCATTTTGCCAAAAGCAATATATAGATTCAATGCAATACCCATCAAAATCCCAACTCAATTCTTCACAGAGTTAGAAAGAGCAATTATCAAATTCATCTGGAACAACAAAAAACCCAGGATAGCTAAAACTATTCTCAGCAACAAAAGAAAATCTGGGGGAATCAGTATCTGTGACCTCAAGCAATACTACAGAGCAATAGGGTTAAAAACTGCATGGTATTGGTACAGTGACAGGCAGGAGGAACAATGGAACAGGATTGAAGATCCAGAAATGAACCCACACACCTATGGCCACTTGATCCTCGACAAAGAGGCTGAAAACGTCCAGTGGAAAAAAGATAGCCTTTTCAACAAATGGTGCTGGTTCAACTGGAGGTCAGCATGCAGAAGAATGCGAATTGATCCATCCTTGTCTCCTTGTACTAAGCTCAAATCCGAATGGTTCAAGGACCTCCACATAAAGCCAGACACTCTGAAGCTAATAGAAAAGAAACTGGGGAAGAACCTTGAGGACATCGGTACAGGGAGAAAGTTTCTGAAGAGAACACCAATAGCGTATACTCTAAGAGCAAGAATTGCCAAATGGGACTTCATAAAATTACAAAGTTTCTGTAAGGCAAAGGACACCATCAAGAGGACAAATCGGCAACCAACAATTGGGAAAATATCTTCACCAATCCTACATCAGATAGAGGGCTAATATCCAATATATATAAAGAACTCAAGAAGTTAGACTCCAGAATTCCAAACAACCCTATTAAAAAATGGGGTACAGAGTTAAACAAAGAATTCTCACCTGAAGAACTTTGGATGGCGGAGAAGCATCTTAAAAAATGCTCAATTTCATTAGTCATTAGGGAAATGCAAATCAAAACAACCCTGAGTTTTCATCTTACACCAGTCAGAATGGCTAAGATTAAAAATTCAGGAGACAGCAGGTGTTGGAGAGGGTGTGGAGTAAGAGGAACACTCCTCCACTGCTGGTGGGGTTGCAAATTGGTACAACCACTCTGGAAATCAGTCTGGCGGTTCCTCTGAAAACTGGGCACCTCACTTCCAGAAGATCCTGCTATACCACTCCTGGGCATATACCCAGAAGACTCCCAACCATGTAATAAGGATACGTGCTCTACTATGTTCATAGCAGACCTATTTATAATTGTCAGATGCTGGAAAGAACCCAGGTATCCCTCAACAGAAGAGTGGATGCAAAAAATATGGTATATCTACACAATGGCATACTATTCAGCCATTACAAACAATGAATCCATGACATTCTTAGGCAAATGGATGAAGCTAGAGAACATCATACTAAATGAGGTAACCCAGACTCAAAAGGTGAATCATGGTATGCAGTCACTAATAAGTGGATATTAACCAAGAAAATTGGAATACCCAAAACATAATCCACACATCAAATGAGGTACAAGAAGAAAGGAGTAATGGCCCCTGATTCTGGAAATACTCAGTGAAGCAGTATTCGGCAAAAGAAGAAGGGGGAAGTGGGAAGGGTTGGGTGGGAGGACAGGGGACATTTGGGGAGTGGGGGGCTAGAAAAGGGGAAATCATATGAAATGAAAATAAATTATATCGAAAAAAAAAAAAAAAACAATGAAAGGTAAAACTCCAAAAGCTTCTAACCCACAACATCCAGGAAGTCCAGGACACAATGAGAAGACCAAACTTCAGAATAATATGTATAGAAAAGTGTAAAGATTCCCAATTAAAGGGCAAATAAATATTTTCAACACAATTATAGAAGTAAACTTCCCTAAGTTAAAGAATGAGATAACTATGATCATCCAATAATCTATAGAACTCTAAAGTCTCAGAAATAAGAGGAAATAAGGCCCATATCTAAACATAGTAAAAACAATATTCAGCAAACTGGTAACCAACATCAATATAAATGGAGAAAAACTTGAAACAATCTCACTAAAATCTGGGTCTAGACAAGGCTGCCCCCTCTCTCCATATCTTTTCAATATTGTACTTGAAGTACTAGCGAGGGCAATTAGACAACATAAGGAGGTCAAAGGGATACAAATTGGAAAGGAAGAAGTCAAACTATCACTATTTGCAGATGATATGATAGTATATTTAAGTGAACCCCCCCCCCAAAAAAAAAAAAAAACTCCACCAGAGAACTCTTACAGCTGAAAAACAACTACAGTAAAGTGGCTGGTTATAAAATCAAATCAAGCAAATCAGTAGCCTTCCTATACTCAAAGGTTAAGCAGGCTGAGAAAGAAATTAGGGAAATGACATGCTTCACAATAGCCACAAACAATATAAAGTACTTTGGTATGACTCTGACAATACAAGAGAAAGATTTGTATGACAATAATGTCACATCTCAAGAAGGAATTGGAATAAGACATCAGAAAATGGAAAAGTCTTCAAAGCTTGTGGATTGTCAGGATTAATATAGTTACAAGGGCCATCTTGCCAAAAGCAATATACAGATTGAATGTAATACCCATCAAAATCCCAAGTCAGTTCTTCATAGAGATAGAAAGAGGAATTCTCAAATTCATCTGGAATAACAAAAAATCCAGGATAGCTAAATCTATTCTCAACAGCAAAAGAAATTCTGGGGGAATTAGTTTCCCAGACCCCATGCAATGCTACAGAGCAATAGTGTTAAAATGCATTGTATCGATAGAGTAACAAGCAGGTGGATTAGTGGTATAGGACTGAAGATCCAGGTATGAACCCACCCACCTATGGTCACTTGTTCTGTCCCACAGTAACTAGTTATTCAGGGAACTGAGGGGAACCCAAGCCTGAAAGAGAGAAAGGGGCTGGAAAGACAGAGCGAGGCCAAGCAAAAAGGGTTATCTTGTCAAAACCTCTTTAAATGAAAAGAAAAACGCCTGATTTTGAAGACTATGTAAGAGGAAGTAGGGAGGGGCTGAGGGGGATGCTAAAAGCACAGAAGGAAGAAAGGTCATCTGGGTTGGATGTTGGTTGTAGCATCCAGCAGTGTTTCTGGAATGCTGGTTCCACCTAGACAACGCCAGTTGTTCGACTAGGATAAGAAACTAGCTGATCAGCTTTGTTTGAAGAAGGGGGTGGTTCAGCCATGAACCTAAAGGTCAGTGTAATCTCAACATGAGAGCTGTTGAAGGTCTGATTTTCCACAATTTGGTCTCCCACAGTCAGTAGTCTTTGATAAATGAGCAGAAAACAACCATTGGAAAAGAGACATCCTTTTCAACACATCTTTTCCTATTTACTTAGTTGCTTTTTTTTTTTTTCCTGCTTGACAGTGTCCTTTGCCTTTCAGAAACTTTGTAATTTTATGAGGTCCCTTTTGTCAATTCTTGATCTTAGAGCATAAGCTTAGAGCACAGAACATTTCCCCTGTGCCCATGCTCTCAAGGGTCTTCCCGAATTTATTTTCTATTATTTTCAGTGTGTCTGGTTTTATGTGGAGGTTATTGATCCACTTGGATTTGAGATTTAGTAGAAGGAGATAAGAATAGATCAATTTCTATTCTTCTGAAAGCTGACCTCCAGTTGTGGTTGCACCATTTTTTGAAAAGGCTATCTTCTTTCTACTGGATGGTTTAATCTCCTTCGTGAAAGATCAAGTGGCCAATGTGTGAGGGTTCATTTCTGGATCATCAATCCTATTCCATTGATCCACCTGCCTGTCGTTGCACAAATGCTATGCAGTTTTTAACATTATTTCTCTGTACTATTGTTCGAGGTCCAGTATACTAATTCCCCTAATACATCTTTTGCTGTTAACAATAGTTTTAGCGATCCTGTTGTTTTTTTTTTTGTTTGTTTGTTTTTTGTTTTTCTTTTAATTCTAGATGAATTTGTGAATTGCTCTTTCAATCTCTATGATGATATGATGATCTGATTTGGTATTTTGATTGTGAATGCACTGAATATGTATATTACTTTTGTCAAGATTGCAATTTTTACTATATTAATCTTGCCAATCCATGAGCATGGAAGATTTTTCCATTTTCTGAGGTCTTCTTCCATTTCCTTTTCCCATTCCTGAACTTATTCTCATATAGATCTTTCCCTTTTTGGTTAGAGTCAACCCAAGATACTTTATATTCTTTGTCGGTATTGTGAAGGGTGTCATTTCACTAATTTCTTTCTCAGCCTGTTTAACCTTTAAGTATAGGAAGGCTACTGATTAGCTTGAGTTGATTTTATAACCTGCCACTTTGCTTAAGTTGTTTATCAGCTGTAGTTTCTCTTGAGTATTTAGGGTCGTTTAAGTATACTATCATATCATCTGCAAATAGTGATATGGAGGGGCAGTCTTGTCTAGTCCCTGATTTTAGTTGGATTGCTTCAAGATTCTCTCCATTTTGTTTGATGTTGGAATCCAGTTTGCTGTATATTGCCTTGACTATGTTTAGGTATGGGCCTTGAATTCTTTTTCTTTCTAAGATTTTTACTATGAGAGGATGGTGAATTTTGTCAGAATCATTTTCAGCATTTAATTAAATGACTGTGTATGTTTTTTTTTTTTTCTTGGAGTTTGTTTATGTGATGGATAAATTGATGGATTTCTATATATTGAACCATGCCTGCAGCTCTGGGATGTAGCCTACTTGATCAGGTTGAATAATTGTTTAGATGTGTTCTTGGATTCAGTTGGCAAGACTTTTATTGAGTATTTTTGCATTGATATTCATAATGGCTTTTGCCCTGTTGTTCTACTTTTTTGTTGGATCTTTATGTTGTTTTGTTATCAGCATACCTGTGCCTTCATAGAACGAGTTGGGTAGAGTTCCTTCTGTTTCTATTTTGTGGGATAATTTGAAGAGAATTGGTATTAAGTCTTCTTTTAAGGTCTGATAGAATTTTGCACTATAATCTTCTAGTCCTAAGCTGTTATTGGTTGGAAGTCTTTCTGTGACCTGTTTTATTTCTTTATGGGTTATGGAACTGTTTAGTTTATATATTTGATCCTGATTTAATTTTGGTATTTAGTACCAGTCTAGGAAACTGTCCATTGCCTCCAGATTTACTAGTTGTGTTCAGTATAGACTTTTGTAGCAGGATCTGATAGTTATTTTAAATTTCCTCAGATTCTGTTATTCTATCTCCCTTTTCAATTCTATTTTTTTTTTTTTTTTAATTTTGATACTGCCTCTGTGCCCTTTGGTTAGTCTCGCTAAGGGTTTATCTATCTTGTTGATTTTGTCAAAGAACCAGCTCATGGTTTTGTTGATAGTTTGTATGGTTCTCTTTGTTTCTCCTTGTTTGATATCAACCCTAAGTTTGATGATTTCCTGTTTTCTTCTCATCCTGGGTTAATTAGCTTCTTTATGTACCAGCACTCTCAACTGTGCCCTTAAATTTCTAGTGTATGCTCTCTCCATATTCTTTTTGGAGACACTCACGGTTATGAATTTCATCTTAGTAATGCTTTCATCGTATCCCAAATATTTGGGTATGTTGTCACTTCATTTTCGTTCAATTCTAAAAGTCTTTAATGCCTTTCTTTATTTCTTCTTTGGCCAAGGTATCATTGAGTAGAGTGTTGTTCAGCCTCCATGTGTATGAGGGCTTTCTGATGTTTTTGTTGCTATTTAAGACCACTCTTACTCCATAGTGATCTGATAGGAGGCATAGGATTATTTTGATGTTCTTATATTTGTTGAGGTCTGTCTTGTGATGAATTATATGGTTGATTATAGACAAGGTACCATGATGTGCTGATAAATAGGTGTATTATTTTGTTTAGGATGAAAACTTCACTACATATCTGTTTAATCCAATTGGTCCAATGCTTCCCTTACTTTCACTGTGTCCCTGTTTAGTTTCCGTTTTCTTGGTCGGTCCATTGAAGAGAGTGGAATGTTGAACATGCCCACAATAATCTTGACAGGTAAAAATGTGTACTTTGAGCTTAAATAAAGTTTCTTTTATGAATGAGGGTGCCCATGCATTTGGAGAATAGATGTAAAGAATTTTTCTTGGTGGATTTTTAACTTGACCAGTAATAAGTGTCCTTCCTTGTCTCTTTTGATGATTTTAGGTTAAAAGTAAATGTTATCTGATATTAGAATGGCTACTCCGCATGTTTCCTAAGACCATTTGCTTGTAGAATTGTCTTCCAGACTTTAACTCAGATTTGTGACTTTTCTATTATTTTATGATAGGTTGAGTATGACACGCACGTGTGTGTGTAGGTTGTGTGTTTGTGTTTTGTGTGTGTATATATGTGAGTGTGTGAAACTGGGTGTGCAAGTCTTTATGGAACACACAGTTAAGCTAATATTTTGCTCTTAAACTGATGATATTTAATTTACCTCTCTCAGATTCAGGAGACATTATGACAAAATGTAAACACCAATTTTATATGTGTGTGTGTGTGTGTGTGTGTGTGTATGTGTTTGTGTGTTTATATGTATATATATATGTGTGTGTGTGTGTGTGTGAGTGTGTGTGTGTATTTCAAACGTGTGATGTTTTCGAAACATGATACTACAGACAAAAGTTTCAACACTGTCTATTGTACCATGTAACAGTCAAATTATAAACATATTATGTAACTTTACTAAACAATACACATGCACAATCACACACAAACATACAAACACATGTCTACATCAAATAAAATAATTTGTACTTATATTTTCTTTCAGTCACAAGACATTTAATTGTATATATATGATCCAAAATTCAGAAGAATTACTTAACTAAAATTTGTAATTTAATATCTGATAATAGATAATGTTCATTGTAAGTGGAAATATTAACAATCATCTCCTATGAGACTAATAATGCTCTTAATATAATATGAATGACAATCTCAAAATAATTTTAATTGTTATTAATAGACAGCAGAAGTAGGGCAAACATATGGTCTTTCAAAAAACTTTCATTTTAGTTTCTTTTACTCTCCATTATTTAAGTTAATTTCACTTATACCAACTATACTTAAAAGGCACGTTTTCAGTTTATACATTTTTTTCATTTCCACTCAAGTGAGTTGATTACTTTATTGAAAACTGTGAGTATTTCCAAGTGTAGACTAAATGTTAGTTGAGAGGAAATGGCAAGAAGGATGACAGACTGATAGTCTGGATATTCAGATATTTTGAACCTGCTTCAGTCAGACACTACCATTTTCTTTGCTGGGAACTTAAAGTGACTCATCAGGGTTGAAAACAAAATTTTACCAATTATTCTCTTCTGAACATTTCATTATCACACAATTTTTGAAGTGGATCTTCAGAAATATTTTGTAAGATTGACCAGAAGTTATTTCCCAAACTAAGTAAAGTATATTATTGATGTGTGTTCTCCAAGCTATATACAAACTTAAAAGAACACAGCTTAAATTGTATACTTGACAATGTCAGTATCAACTTCATACCTTCTAGATTAATATGAAGCCTATGAAGCTGGGCTGTGGAGATTATGTGTTATGACCTCCATGGTCATAAGTTACAGTGTAACCTTGAATATGGCTTCATTTAATCACAGCAGTTTTCTCTAGCATGTACATAATTACCAACCAGGAAATATTAGGTGACAGGAGTTTCCTGTGATTAGTAGCTGCTATTAATAGGTATATCAGCTGCTTTATGATTCTTTATACTAGGTAGGAAACTATTAAGTCAAAAGGCCTATATGAGCTGCCACTTGTGCACAAGGATCATACACAGGGATTTCCAATCTTGCTTCTACACTCTATTGTAAGGAATAACATATTTTCACAACCATAAATAGATGATAAATATAAATAGATAACCACAATAATATTCCTGCAACAATAGGAGAAATATTTTTAGAAAACATTATGATATATATATATATATATATATATATATATATATATATATATATATATATATATATATATATATTCTAATTCTTAATTTTTTCAACCTATCGAGAGTAAGTTTGAAAACACAGAATATAAACTTCACCAACTCTGTGAATGTTAGAGTCTAATATATGTAAAAATCAGAGGAAACGTTAAATTCTATGGAAGAAGATACAAACATTTTAGGTACAAAAAAGTTTATTTAACAAGTATGCCTAAAATAATGTAGAGATCCACTTTAAATCTTACAATTAATTATGTAGCATATTATGGAAATCAAATAAGCACAGAAAAAACATGGGAAATTAGAAGTGTAATGTTCATAGTGTAAGACTATATCATATTTTAGAAAAGGCCACATACTGTCTCTTCCCTTCATTTATGTGGCTTTATATTAGTAAATAATTGATGATCCTCGAGTATTTATATGGAATAACAGATATTTGTCAACAATATGCAATATATATGTATGTATGTATGTATATGACAAATTCTTTTTAAAAATCTTTGTAATTATGGTAGTTAAAACAATTGGGGTGCACATAAATTGTCACTCATTACATGGACTTTTTTTTTCAATTTACAGAAATTGTTCTCCTGTATGCTTAAAGCATATCACTCCTTACAAAATTATGCTGCTTCTATAGAACATTGATATTGCATATTCTTCCAATAACTCTGTTTACAAAAAACCACTGCTGAGTTGAGATAGCTTTTAAGATCTGGAGGAATAAAGAGAGAATATTTCCTGATAGAATTAGGCAATCAAGAGAAACAAATTTCTTATAAAAATACCTTTTCTGTGGAGCCTGTCAGTGAGAACCTTTTAATAAACTTGAGTTTTCCCTTCCTGCTCCTGAACACCAAACTGCTTACTACCGTTGCTAGACACACTACTGAAGTCTGAGGGTTCTGTAGTAGTCATGCTTAAGAACCTTTTTGATATCAATATCCTAAGGCTCATTCCAACAGATACAGGATAACATAAATTTCTTTTCTTATTCTTACGAGATTTAAAAATATTTTGTAATAGTTGTTGAACCAAAATACTTTGGAAGGAATAACATTTTCATAACCATACATATGTATATGAAAGTTATATAGGTTATAGAATATAGAGACAAATGGATGATAGATCAATAGACAGATTGATAGCTACTCTCTTTGTGGTTCTTTTCCCTAACCTGCTCATAAAAGTTGAAGATTAAAGCATATATTAAATGAATATTACATTGCCCAAAACATTTGATATATTTTTCAAAGAATATGGAAAGAGACACTAGGTTTTATCAAAAAAGGGTTTAGGAGCCATGACATTAGAGGAGTCAGGAGGGACAGCCACCATTGGTTAACATCACAGATGGTCAACAGTAATATAAAAATAATTTTTAAAAACAATATGAACTCCGTTTCATAGTTTGTAATACTGAAAGTAAATGGACATGTTTGCAAAGGGATTCCTTTCTATCTGATTGAAAATCAAGATATTGAAAACTTTAAAAAACTCATATCATATCTAGTAAAAAAAAATAGAATTTTCCTGAAAACCAGAAAGCTCATAGGTTTTTGGTTGAATCTGACCAGTTTACAAGAAAAGCTTTTGTTCGTCATGATCAAACACAATCAGATAGTCTCTAAAATGTTCCTCTCTCATGTCCAGGATATATATTTCTAATGCTTATAGAAAGTATTCTCTTGGAAGATCAATCCATATCTCCCATTTCATGATAACATTGTTTCTTTGGGGATTAGTAATTAATATTGCTAATAAGTATGTTTGAATGAAGCCACTGTCGAGTTATATGTTAATTCCGAAAAGGTGGAGAAATCTAGATAGATCAAGTACTGATTCCATTAGACTCGCCTAAGAATCACATTAGTTATTTTATACATAGCTTTACAGTAGCGCAAGGAATCACAAACCAATCAATGGAGAGAAAATGATCATTTTCGCTCTAGTCACTGAATTCCAAACTGAAAACTACAGTTGGTAAACCAACCACTGATGTCTCATGATTCTTTAGTAGTCAGGGTGACAGGCCACTGTGATGTCAACATTCAAAGGCTCGCAGCATACCTGACAGTGTCAGGTGCTTCAATATTCTTCAGACTATTGGATTTAAAAATATATTCTATTTACAATTTTTGAAACATAAGTATTTTCATTAAATAAAATTTTTCACAAATATATGTCTGATATGATGATAGATAGATAATTAAAGATCTATATTTTCCAGATCAAACCATTTGCCTAAAAATTTTGTGAATTCATTGTTTCTAATTGCTGAGTAATATTCCATTGTGTAAATATACCACAATTTCTGTATCCATTCCTCCTTTGAGGGCATCTGGGTTCTTTTCTTTCCAGCTTCCGGCTATTATAAATAAGGCTGCTATGAACATAATGAAGCATGTGCCTTTATTGCAGGCCAGGGAATCCTTTGGGTATATGCCCAGGAGAGGTATAGCAGGGTCCTCTGGAAGTGTCATGTTCAGTTTTCTGAGAAACCACGAGACTGCTTTCCAAAGTGGTTCTACCATCTTACAGCCCCACCAGCAGTGGAGGAGTGTTCCTCTTTCTCCACATCCTTGCCAACATCTGCTGTCTCCTGTGTTTTGACCTTATCCATTCTGACTGGTGTAAGGTGAAATCTCAGGGTTGTTTTGATTTGCATTTCCCTAATGACTAATTATGTTGAGCACTTCTTAAGGTGCCTCTCGGCCATCCAAATTTCTTCAGAATTCACAAAATTTTTAGGCAAATGGTTGATCTGGAAAATATCATACTAAGGGAGGTAACCCAGTCACAAAAGAATACACATGGAATGCAATCTCTGATAAGTGGATATTAATTAGCCCAGAAGCCCTGGATACCCAAGGCACAAATCGTATAACAAATGACTCCCATGAAGAAGTATGGAGAAGGTCCTGATCCTGGAAAGGATTGATCTAGCATTGGAGGGAAATATAAAGAAAGAGAAAAAAAGGAGGGAGGTCATTGGAAAATGGATGGAGACAAGAAGGTTTATGGGACATATGTGGATGGGGGATCCGGGACAGGGGAAATCATTTGGACTGTAAACAATGAATATAGAAAATAAAAATATTTATAAAAAAAAATATAGGGGGAGCAGTGGTGCAGCAGCAACAGCAGCAGCGGCTGGTCCAGAGGAAGGTCATCAGCAATGGAACCAAAGCTGACAGGTCCAGGCAGACCCTGCGCCCATGACCACTGGCCATTGATGGCCAGCCGGGCTACAAGCAGTGAAGGATTTAAGGTGGCTTTCACCACACAGAAGCCACATCAGAACTCTGCCTCCTGCCAGTCAGATATGAGAGACTGGCCTCCATATTGGTTCTTGGACGCCAGAGAGATCAGACAGACTGAGGTACTCAAATATAACCCGAGACCAACATTGAGGGGGTCTAAGACCGATGGGCGTTGGCCTGCACCCAGGCACTGGGCTGGTCAGGGGGTCACCAGTGTGCAAACCCGGCCAGGAGGTTGTTTACCAGTTTGCCTACAGGAAGCCAGAGAGTCCTAGCAGGCAAAACCAAACAGGCTAGCAGGCATAGCATGAGACTGACATAAGAGGGGTCTAAGAAGGTCATGCCCTGAACTGCCCCCCAGGCCCTGGGCTGCTTAGCGGGCCATCTGTGTGCTGACCCGGCCAGGAGGTTGTTAGCCCAGCAGACTCTCCCAGCACTCTCAGGTAGAGCTCGTACCCTGCCATCCTGGCCACCTAACAGACCCAATTAACACTCACAGCTGAGGGGAACTTTGCTCGGACATTGGCCTGCCAGGCTTTTGCCTAGACTCAGGGCCTGAGCAGATAGGCTAGCCTTGTGTACACCAACCCGGTTGGGAGTTCCACTGCCCAGCAAAGTGATCAGCACCCAGAAAAGGTCCCTGCAGCATACACCCTCAGCACTCCCTGAAGGAGCAAATGAGAACCATCCGGTTCACAGACACAATCTGGGGCAAAGCACACTAGGGTTGCAAGGGCACCCAAGAGGAGCACAGCACATCAGCAATCTGCAACAGGGGAAACCCTGACATCCAATGTTGCAGAAATCGCCCTAGAGCCTCTCAGGAGGCTGAAACACCAGCCAGAGACAAGACCAACCAGCTGCAGAGAACAAGGTGGCAAAGGGCAAACACAGGAACGCTACTAACAAAAATCGAGGCAATACGGCAGCATCTGAACGAAACTCTCCAACATCAACAAGTCCTGGTTATGCCAACACACCAGAGAAACAAAATTTGGATTTAAAATCACTGATCATGATGCTGCTAGAAGACCACAAAAATGACAAAAATGAATCTCTTAAAGAAATACAGGGGAACATGAATAAGCTAGAAACCCGTATAATGGAAACACAAAATTCACTTAAAGAAATGCAGGAGAATAAGGCCCAAGAGATAGAAGCCAATAAAGAAGAAACGCGAAAAAAAATTAAAGAAATACAGGAGAACTTGAGTCAAAAGGAAGAAGTCATGAAAGAGGAAACACAAAATCTCTTAAACAATTACAGGAAACACAAACAAACAAATGATGGAACTGAGCAAAACCATCCTGGATCTAAAAACAGAAGTAGAAAAAGCTAAGAAATCACAAAGGGAGACAAATTTGGAGACAGAAAACCTTGGGAAGAAATCAGGGGCCATAGGTGCAAATATAAACAACAGAATACAAGAGATGGAAGAAAGGATCTCAGATGCTGAAGATACCTTAGAAACCATTGACTCAACTGTCATAGAAAATGCAAAACACAAAAAGCTTGTATCCCAGAACATCCAGGAAATCCGGAATACAATGAGAAGACCAAACCTAAGGATTATAGGTATAGATGAGAATGAAGATATACAACTGAAGGGGCCAGCAAATATCTTCAACAAAATTATGGAAGAAAACTTTCCCAACTTATAGAGAGAGATGCCTATGAATATACAAGAAGCCTACAGAACTCCAAACAGACTGGACCTGAGCAAAAATACCTCCTGTCACATAATAATCAAAACCCCAAATGCACTAAAAAAAGAAAGAATATTAAAGGCAGTAAGACAAAAAGGCCAAGAAACATATAAAGGAAGACCTATCAGAATCACTCCAGACTTCTCACCAGAGACCATGAAAGCTAGAAGATCCTGGGCAGATCTCATGCAGACTCTAAGAGAACACAAATGTCAGCCAAGTATACTATACCCAGAAAAACTCTCATTCACCGTAGATGGAGAAAGCAAGATATTCCATGACAAGACCAAATTTACACAATATCTTTCCACAAACCCAGCTCTACAAAGAATTATAGGAGAAAATCTCCAATACAAGGAGGGAAACTACACCCTGGAAAAAGCAAGATAGTTACCTTCCTTTATCAAACTCATAAGAAGATAACCACTCAATTATAAAAGAACATCAAAAATGGCAGGAAGTAATAATCACTATTCCTTAATATCTCTTAATGTCAATGGATTCAACTCCCCAATAAAAAGACTAACAGACAGGATAAGGAAATAGTACCCTACAATTTGCTGCATACAGGAGATACACATAAGTGTCAAAGATAAAAACTATATTAGAGTAAAAGGCTGGAAGACAATCTTACAAGCCAATAGTCACAGGAAACGAGCCGGAGTAGCGATTCTAATATCAGGTAAAATTGACTTTCAACTTAAAGTCATCAAAAGAGACACAGAAGGACACTTCTTGCTGGTCAAAGAAAAATCCTCCAAGAAGAACTTTCAATTCTGAACATCTACGCGCCAAATGCAAGGGGAACCTATTTCGTAGAAGAAACTTTACTAAAGCTCAAAGCACACATTACACCTAACACAATAATTGTGAGGGACTTCAACACACCACTCTGCTCAATGGACTGATCAGGAAAACAGAACCTAAACATGGACACAGTAAAACTAATTGAAGCTTGGACCAGTTGGATTTGACTGATATTTATAGAACATTTCACCATAAAGCAAAAAATAAACCCTTTTCTCAGCATCTCATGGTACCTTCACCAAAATCGACCATATAATTGGTCACAAGGCAGACCTCAACAAATATAAGACGATCGAACTAACCCCATGCCTCCTATCAGATCACTATGGTGTAAGAGTGGTTTTCAATAGCAACAAAAACAACAGAAAGCCCACATACACATGGAGGCTAAATAATACTCTACTTAATTACACCTTAGCCAAAGGAGAAATAAAGAAAGAATCAGAGACCTTTAAGAATTTAATGAAATTGAAGGCACATCATAGCCAAATGTTTGGGACACGATGAAAGCAGTGATAAGAGGAAAACTCATAGCCCTGATTGCCTCCAAAAAGAAAATGGAGAGAGCATACACTAGCAGCTTAATTGACACACCTGAACGTCCTGGAACAAGCAGAAGACAATTCACCCAGGAGGAGTAGAAGACAGGAAATCATCAAACTCAGGGCTAAAATCAATCAATTGGAAACAAAGAGAACCATACAAAGAATCAACGAATCCAGGAGCTGGTTCTTTGGAAAATCAATAAGATAGATAAACCCTTAGTCAGACTGACCAAAGGGCACAGAGAAAGTATCCAAATTAACAAACTTAGAAGTGAAAAGAGGGATATACAACAGAACCTGAGGAAATCCAGAAAATCATCAGATCCTACTACAAGAGCCTGTACTCAACACAAATGTAGAATCTGGAAGAAATGGACAATTTCCTTGAGAGATACCAAATATCAAAATTAAATCAGGACGAAATAGATCATCTAAACTGTCCCATAACCCCTAAAGAAATAGAAGGAGTCATAGAAAATCTTCAAACCAAAAAAAAAGCACAGGACCAGATGGTTTCAGTGCAGAATTCAATCAGACCTTCAAAGAAGAATTAACAGCAATACTCTTCAAACTATTTCATAAAATAGAAACAGAAGGAACACTACCTAATTCCTTCTACAAAGCCACAATTATGCTGATCCAAAACCACACAAAGATACAACAAAGAAAGCAAACTTCAGACCAATTTTCCTTATGAACATCGATGCAAAAATACTCAATAAATTCTTCCCAACCGAATCCAAGAACACATCAAAACGATCATCCACCATAATCAAGTAGGCTTTATCCCAGGGATGCCAGGTTGGTTCAATATACGGAAATCCGTCAATGCAATCCACTATATAAACAAACTCAAAAAAAAAAACAAAAACACATGGTCATTTCATTGGATGCTGAAAAAGAATTTGACTAAATTCAGTATCCTTTCATGCTTAAAGTCTTGGAAAGAATAGGAATTCAAGGCCCATACCTAAACATACTAAAAGCAATGTACAGCAAACCGTTAGCCAGCATCAAACTAAATGGAGAGAAACTTGAAGTAATCCCTCTAAAATCAGGGACTAGACAGGGCTGCCCTCTTTCTCCTTATCTTTTCAATATTGTACGTGAGGTACAATATTCTGAAATTCTTAGGCAAATGGATGGAGCTAGAGAACATCATACTAAGTGAGGTAACCCAGACTCAAAAGGTGAATCATGGTATGCACTCACTAATAAGTGGATATGTACCTAGAAAACGTGAATACCCAAAACATTATCCACACATCAAATGAGGTACAAGATCAAAGGAGGCGTGGCCACTTGTTCTGGAAAGACTCAGTGAAGCAGTATTTGGCAAAACCAGAATGGGGAAGTGGGAAGGGTTGGGTGGGAGGACAGGGGGAGAGAAGGGGGCTTACGGGACTTTCAGGGAGTGGGGGCTAGAAAAGGGGAAATCATTTGAAATGTAAATGAAAAATATATCAAATAAAAATATAAATATATATAAAGAGAGATAAGGATAGACAGTTTGATAGATAGATACATACTTAGATAGATAGATAGATAGATAGATAGATAGATAGATAGATAGATAGATAGATAGATAGATAGATAGATAGATAGGTAGGTAGGTAGGTAGATAGATAGATAGATAGATAGATAGATAGATAGATAGATAGATAGATAGATAGATAGATAGATAGATAGATAGATAGATAGATAGGTAGGTAGGTAGGTAGGTAGGTAGATAGATAGATAGATAGATAGATAGATAGATAGATAGATAGATAGATAGATAGATAGATAGATTGATAGATTACATAGTTAGATGCATAGGTAGATAGATAGATAAATAGATAGACAGACAGACCGACAGACAAACAGAGAGAGACAGAGAGACAGACAGACAGACAGACGGACGGACAGACAGACAGACAGACAGACAGACAGACAGACAGACAGACAGACAGATAGATAGATAGATAGATAGATAGATAGATAGATAGATAGATAGATAGATAGATAGATAGATGGATAGATGGATGGATGGATAGGTTTTGAATAGATATAGGGAAGAATAACTTATTAAGTAAATAATGAATTTTTAAAAATTTAGTATAATTAATGTACATTCACAAATACTCTCAATACCTAAACCGTTTTTGAACTATCAAATGTATACCAAAGTTCTCTGTAATAATGCAACACTATTAACACTGGCAATCTTAGAGCACAATGTCTAATAGTCATAGGAGTCTTTAAAAATTAATGTGGTTTACTAAATAGAGAATGAAAGTTCAGCCACAGGGAGGTCAGACAGCATTGAAGATTTGTTTATAATTTTCCCATAACAATGATTGTTTATTTCAGAATCACAGATAACTATAAAAACATTTTTTAATTTAATCCATTCTTTCATCTACAACTTTAGTATATAACCCATTAAAATATATATAAAATATTATTCTATTTTATTTTATTTCTATTATTTTAACTTTGAGGTTTAAAAATTAGTGGGTTTTTTCTTCCTTTTTTTCAGAAAAATCATTATAATTTCTTACTCCTTACTTTTCTTAAACATAATTTTTTGTCATACAACACATTCTGATAATTTTCCCCATTTCTACACTTCTCAGCTCCTCACTACCCTACACACATACACACTCCCACACACAACCACGCACACATACACACACAGACATATAACCATATTCTCCTGCCATAGATTTTATAAAATCCCTTAATATACTCTAGGTTGTTCTCTTCTAGGTGCTTTGCCCTGTTTATTCTTTACTTCATAAGCATTTCTTAGCTAGCATATCTTACATTGTTCTATTTTCTCTCAAGCCTAAAACCTGTGTCATAAATATATATGTTTGTTCCCTTAGCTGCAGGACAAGGTTTTTAATCCCCTAAATGAGTCCATTTGTGCTTTTGGCCTAGTGAGTTTTTGGCTTAATTTCTGGTGAGTATAGTTCTCCCTTCTTGTGTGCACCTTCTCTTGGTAAGAGGTGGTAGTGTGGTTAACAATCTCAGTCATTTTATAAGTGAGGCTGTTCCTTAATTTTGTCCCATTTCCCAGTGGGTGTTTCTTACAGAACCATAACCAGTATGGACTCTTGTACATCGATCCCTGGAGCTATATGCTCTGTCTGGTTATTGCCCATGTAGTCTTTTCCCACTGGACATCCTGGGCAGTAAATACTCACAGTGACTGGCTCCTTAGGACATCTTAGAAGTCCAAGATTTCCAGTTGGTTTTCTCTGATTAGAGCAGTCCTCTTGACATATATCCCTGTTGGTGTGGGCTGTGGCAAAGGAGTATCTGTTATCCTTGTGGCTGTTGATTTTCTTGCTGGTTTCATGCTCCAAAATCTTGGTGAGGGCAACAAGTTCCACTTTCTGCAATCACATGCCAGGGGTCATGATTCTTCTACCTAGAAGACATGTGTGCCCTCCACCATAGCAGTACCTGCTTCCACAATGGAGAAAAACTGCTCTGGTCTGTAGTGACTTTCAGCAGGGGTCAGTCTCTCCTTTTGGGCCAGTTAGGGGCAGCCCATTGGGCAGGAAGCATATCTTGTCCCTCTCCATTTTAGAGAGTATGCTTTACTCCAAAAGAGAGTAGGAACAGTATAGGGTGACCCTGAAAATGAATGGACTAACCACCCCATTCCTAGGTCCACCATTCTTCGACTAGTCCATGAATATATTTTGGTTCCAGTGGCCTCTTGGACTCAATATCTTTTCTTGGCAACAGCACCATTGATTTGGAAGACTGAGTGTTGAGCACCTGTGTCCACCAAGAAATGAGTGGGTTTCTTCTTCACTCCTATAGATATCCTGGGTTGGGGGAGGATTTAAGAAACCTCATCTCCACAGTACTGGTTAATTTCGTGTTTCACCTTGACACAGGCTGGGGTTATCACATAGAAAGGAGTTTCAGATGAGGAAGTGCCTCCATGAGATCCAGCTGTGGGGCATTTTCTCAATTAGTGATCAAGTGGTGAGGGCCCCTTGTGGGTGGTTCCACCTTTGGGCTGGTGATCTTGGGTTGTATAAGAGAGCAGGCTAAGTAAGCCAGGGGAAGCAAGCCACTAAGAAACATCCCTCCATGGCCTCTGCATGAGATTCTGCTTCCTGACCTGCTTGAGTTCTAGTCCTGACTTTCTTTTGTGATGAACTGCAACGTGGAAGTGTAAGCTCAATAAACCCTTTCCTCCCCAACTTGCTTCTTGGTCATGATGTTTGTGCAGGAATAGAATCCCTGACGAAGACAAATTGGTACCAGCGTAATGGGGTATTCCAGTTACAACCTGACCATGTTTTGGGGAGGACTGTGGAAGGACTTTAAAATATTTCCTAAAATATTATTTTGATTTTCTCCTTTTTCTACCGTATTAAATTTAGAAAAGACTTTTGATGCTACTTCCAGTAATGATATTACTGAAGTGAATTTTTATCCCTCAGGCCTCCCTTTCTTCTGCCATGTTCCCTTAGATTCTCCCATAAAACATCACTGATATGACAACCAAAATATTTGTCAAACAATACAACTCCAATGGACTTGAAAAATATTTGGGTCCTGAACCCTACAGAAATATATATTGCCTACTGCATCATTAAGAATTTTATACAAGTGTATATAAAACACGTTTGTTCCTTAGATTCAGGAGAAAGATGGAGTACATTCTCTTATAAATTATTAATCTGTGTAATTTTATTTCTGTAAGTGAGACAGTTAATGTATAGTATTATATACAAGAACATGCATGGGTATCTGTTATTTGGATGTTGCCATTTACTTGTCCCACTCCTATGATGGATCAGTACAGGGTTATTTATCATTTCTATGTGGTGAGGGCCCCTTGTGGGTGGTTCCACCTTTGGGCTAGTGATCTTGGGTTCTTTAGACTATTGTTCCCTGTGTAGAACTAGATTGCTGAAGAGAAATGGGTTAATGGCTGATTATACTGTGTAATGTTTCTCCTCTTTGGTTCATATGAATGATACGTTTGCTTGCTATTGTAGCCTACTCTGGTATTGGTTTTCTTTGTCAACATAGACATTTAATATTCATTTAAAAGTCTCACACCTATGGAGAAATGAACAATTACTAGAACTTAAAATTAAAGTAGGCAAGACTTGTTCTGAAATCATTTACAAAATTTTACCTGCAGTCATTTATGATACTTGTCCAAATTCCTCATACAAAATCTTAAATATAAGGCTCAAATCAATTATAACCACTCGTTCACCAAAAAAATCCTCATCAATTTGTTCTGCATAAAGAGGTTATATTTCAATGTTGTTCAGAGGACTTACAATAGGATAGTCCCCAGCTCTTCCAGGCACCAAGATAACAACAGGGACTTAAACAGCACAACACTTCTTCAGGCTGAATCATCACATGCTATTTGTCTTCTAACTTGACTCCGGGTCCAAAACAAGGGCATGGGCAGAGAATAAGGAACAAAGAAATGCATTACATTGTCATGTGAGAAACCTCAGAGCGAAGACCCAGCTGTAATTTTCCACCTCACAAGTACAAAATGTTTAAACACTAAACAGAAAAAAAATCAGTTTTAATTGAATCATCCTCCAGCCTCTCCAGTGTCCAGGGATAGACAGTGTAGAGATTATCCAGGCTTTTCTATTGCTTACCTGCTTGTTTAACATAAGAAATGGGATTAAGCAAGAAGGGACCAGCTTCCTTTCCTTATAGTTCTAGGGCAGTACTTGCAAGCATTCATTTCCACAGCTGCCAGAACCACTAGAACTTATTCAGTAAATGTCCTGTGCATTGCTTACTCTTAAGCCTGACCTAAGGCCATGAAGCACCATCTAACTGTGGATTATGTGGAACATATATATTATTTATATAAATATTCCTCTATGTAAAAAAAAAGTCAGGCATTGTTCTAATCAGTTAGCCTTTATTTGTGACATTGTTTTTTTTTTATAGTTTTGGAATTTTGATATCAATGAATATGTAATATTTGAGTATTATGTGTGTATTTAATGCTCTGTTTGCTTTTTGTACATTCACAGATATCTATTATTTTGTGGAATCTTTTTTCAGACAAATCATAAACAAACAGTTATTACATTGTGTCCAATAGACTTAGTAGACCCTAAGACTAATCTAATGTCCCTCCATTTTATTCCTGATATTTTCTCCTCTCAGGTCTCTTGTACATTCTAGAGATTCCACTCAACTTCCAACCTCCCTAGTTTGCTTGTTTCCATTCCTTTTGCTGGCCCTCAGCATCTCCGACCGGTTTCCAACACTGAACACATAATTACGTAGGGAAGAAACTGAAGAGGAGAATAAATCTATGAGAAGATCTATAATCTCAACTATCATGGACACCAGAGATCTCTGAGAACCTAAGTCACCAGTCAGTCAGTGTATACCAGGTGATAAGAGGCCCCTAGTATTTATACAAAGGAGTATTACCAGGTTTGGACTCAGTAGGAAAAGATGAACACAAACATTAAAAGACATGAGGCCCAAGTGTTTGGGGAGGTCTTGTGAGGTGGGTATTGGGAGCATCACACTTTTGGAGATGAGGTGCAAGGAGGATGTATTGGGTGTAGAACTTTCACAATGTTGACCAGGAGGGGAACATCTATAGCATATGCTCTAAGATCAAGAATTAATAAATCGAACCACATAAAAGTACAAAATGTACGTAAGGCAAAGGACAGTGTCAATAGTACAAAATGGCAACCAAATATATGGGAAAAGATCTTCACCAACCCTGCATCCTAAGAGGGCTAATATCCAATATATACAAAAGCTCAAGAAATTAGACTCTGGAGAGCCAAACATCCCTACTAAAAACAGGGTACAAAGATAAAAAATGAATTCTCATGTGAGGAATATCAAGTGGCTGTGAAGCAATTATAGAAATGTTGAACATCCTTAGTCATCAGGGAATGAAAATCAAAACAATATTGAGATTTCACCTCATATCACTCAGAATGTCTAAGATAAAAACTCAGGAAAGAGCAGATGCTGGCAATGATGTGGAGAAAAAGGAACACACCTCCACACTGCTGGTAGAATTGCAAGCTGGTACAACTACTCTGGAACTCTAACTGGTGGGTCCTCAGAATTCTGAGCATCACCCCTCCTCTTCTTGAACAGGTATTATTACTGATATCTATCTGTCATCTTTCTGTCTGTCTGTCTGCCTATATATCTCTCTATATCCATCTTTCTATGCATCCATCCATCCATCCATCCACCCACCCACCCTCTCTTCCTTCCTTCCTTCCTTCCTTCCTTCCTTCCTTCCTTCCTTCCTTCCTTCCTATCTATCTATCCATCCACCAACCCTCCTTCCTTCCTTCTTTCCTTCCTTCCTTCCTACCAACCTACCTACCTCTCTATCTATCTGTCTGTCTATCTATCTATCTATCTATCTATCTATCTATCTATCTATCTATCTATCTATCTACCAATCTACCAATCTACATATTTTTTGTGTATATATATATATATATATATATATATATATATATATATATATATATAGATAGATAGATAGATAGATATAGATAGATAGATAGAAAGATGATGATATAAATATAGATAGATAGATATAGATATAGATATAGATATAGATATAGATATAGATATAGATATAGATAGAGATAGAGATAGAGATAGAGATAGAGACAGAGACAGAGACAGAGACAGAGATAGAGAGAGAGAGAGAGAGAGAGAGAGAGAGAGAGAGAGAGATAGAGAGAGAGAGAGAGAGAGAGAGAGAGAGAGAGATAGAGATAGAGATAGAGATAGAGATAGAGATAGAGATAGAGATAGATATAGATATAGATATAGATATAGATATAGATATAGATATAGATATAGATATAGATATAGATGGATAGATATGACATATCTATCATGTCACACATATTTTTATGAAAATGTCTAATTAAATAAAAGTACCTCTGGTTGCACAATTGTTAAAGAGTACAATATTAAAGCCAAAACACTGAAGGACAAGAAATCCACTTGTCATTTTGTCAATTGCAACATGAGCATTTGAATATTGACATCACAATGACCTGTCACCATGACTACTAAAGAATACTCAGACCTCAGTGATTGGCTTATCCACTGAAGTCTTCACTTCAGTATTTAGTGACTAGAAAGAAAGTGATCATTTCACGTCCATTCATTGGTTCCAAATTCCAGGCTCCACAGTAAAGTTATGCATGCAATAACTAATTTGATTCTTATGATGCTCTCATAGAATTGGGAAGTCTTCCATCTTGACTCTCCAGATTTAGAAAACTAGATTATAACTTGGCAGTGGCTTCATGGAAAGTTACTCAGTAGCAATATTCAGTGCCAATTCCCTAAAGAAACAAAGTTATCAAGAAAGAAGAGCTAAGCTTTGAGCTTCTAGGAGAATGCTTTCTTTAAGTCTCCCAAAGATACCTATCCTGAACATGAGAGAGGAGTATTTTCTAGACACTAGGATTGTATTGCCCAAACTTTTCTCATAAACTGGTTATTCTTCAACACAAAACCTATACATGCTTGGGTTTCAAGAAAACTGATGCTTTTTCCCAAGGTATGCTATGTTTAAAAAGTTTAAAAATTTTAATGTTCTTTCAAATACAAAGGAATCACTTTCCACATATATTCCTTCACTTTTAATATTTAATATCCTGAAACTGAATCTTTTTTTGTATAATTATTTACATTATTGTTTCAGATATGTGATGATCATCATTGGATGCAGTTTCTCTGGACTCCTCTAATCTCATGGCTCTTAAATATTTTCTACCTAAAAGCTGTCTACATATTCTTTGTCAGCTGAATCATATGTATTGGATAGCATGATACTAACTTAATATATGTTTTAATATTCAAATTGCATAAACAATGTAAAGAACCACTGAAAGAGTAACTACGAATCTCTATTCATCATACAGCTATCTCTACATTCTTTATCTCATCTATATGACTTTCATATTAGTATTCTTTTGTAACATCTATACATTAGTGTTTGAAGTCTGTGATGATAAACATTGGACACTATTCCTCCTCACTTTGAATCTTGTGGTCTCATTTGATTTCTACATAAATGCAGGTGACTCTACATATTCTGTGAATGATATGCCATATGCTTTGACCAGAAATATAGTCACTTAATATATAATTTTAATAGTTGTATTGTATGAGCAGTGTAAAGAAACCAATAAAAAGTAGTCACTCTACTATTATACAGTAGAAGGTTATTATAGATTAGACAGAAATAATCAAAGGCATCTTAGAAATGTTTACAGCCATTGAAGCTTGATTTTACGAATGTCTAAGAGAGAACAGAAATTATCAAGGCAGAATATTGGAGATACCTAAAGGACTGATAGTTACTTTCCTTTCATAAAGAGAATGGGTCTTCTATAAGATTTTGGGAGTTAACTTAGTGCAGAATCAGATGGAGATGTTTGTGAAGGAACAGAAATCTAGGTGAAATATAAAACAGTTACTTTTAATTCTTCTTTAGGTAAAAGTACCAGTCAGTGTGGCTGTTGACAATCCTGATAGGAGTCTCAAGTCAATGGATAGCCAGTTTCTTTTTCCAGAGACAAGGGAAATGACTCTTTACTCTGAACAGGGTAAATTTTATTTTTCTTAATTTTTTAAAATTTTTATTTGATATAATTTTTTATTTACATTTCAAATGATTTCCCCTTTTCTAGCCCCCCACTCCCCGTTGGAAATCAGTCTGGCGGTTCCTCCGAAAACTGGGCACCTCACTTCCAAAAGATCCTGCTATACCTCTCCTGGGCATATACCCAGAGGATTCCCCACCATGTAATAAGGATACATGCTCTACTATGTTCATAGCAGCCCTATTTATAATTGCCAGATGCTGGAAAGAGCCCAGGTATCCCTCAACAGAAGAGTGGGTAATTTTTATTATTTTTTTTATAATGCACTAATTTTGGTTTGAGCCTTTTATTTGTTTGTTTCTAATCACCAGTAATCCAGATGTACTCTATCTTGAGGTGGGGCAATCTTGGCATTTTAGAATATATGGACTACCAGAGAACTAATTACATTTAAATTTTGGAAAAGCTGGTTATTTACTTAAACTAAACATATATTAGCTATATAAATTGTATTGAATCCTTTTAAGTGAGTGTCTTCTTCAATAGGCTTCAAATATTCCTGTGATTTTCCATTTATCAACTCTAAAATTCACAATGTTGATGAAGTCTGCATTCTGTCATTTTATTTTTCACTGTGAAAAGGTTTAAAAAATAGGAATTGAGAACATTTAGGGATGTATTTACATCACAATTCTTTACACAAATATTTCTCCTATTGTTGCAGAAATATTATTATATTATTGTGGTTATCTATCTATCTATCTATCTATCTATCTATCTATCTATCTATCTATCTATCTATCTATCATTCTATCTATCTATGTATCTATCTATCTATCTATCTATATATCTATATATCTATCTATATATCTATGTATGTATGTATGTATGTATGTATGTATGTATCTATCTATCTATCTATCTATCTATATATATATATATCTATATATCTATATATCATTATATCATTATGAAAAATATGTTTTCCCTTAAAATGTTGCTAACAATTATAAAAAAAATATTTTTGAAGCCACTAAATATAAGGAAGGCATGTGCATATAACTGGATCAGGTGACTATTAACGTCACAATTGTCTATCACCCTTACTAATAAAAGCACCTCAGATCTCAGTACTTTGTCTATAAAGTTTACTCAGCAGTTGTGGTTCAGACAGAGAAAGGCTAAATAAAATTTCCTTTCCATTGAAAGTTCTCTCATCCAGCTTCTAAAGAAATGATATTTTTATGTCTATATTGAATCTCATATTAGATTAATAATATCAGGAATTATTTATCTTTATTCCTCCACAAAATTGATTTTTATATTATTTTTATAATATCTTTACCTTATTGTTTTAAGTGGGTGATGACAATTCTATGTAGCTGTATCTCATGGACACTTTGATTCACAAGGGATCATAAATGTTTTCTAAGTAAAATATATGGTGAGTTTGGTCATTTACTTTGGGAAAAGAAAGGAAAAATACATCTGAAATATTCCAGTTATATGAGTGTATCACAGTAAGGGAAGTAAAGGAAGTGAAGGAAGTAGAAAGTAGATTTTCCACTATATTATTACATGGAAGAATTTCATTATGAGTTAGAAAGAAAACATGTTTAGAGGCAGATGGAAGAATTAAAGGAGAGAAAAACTGATTTGATATTGCCAAAGCTGGGCAATAAAGAAGGAAGTATATCCAGGAAAGAAATATGAGGACAATTTGAGTTGGAGAAACTCTGCATTGATAAAGATGAAAAGTGGGTTCTATCATTAGAAGAGTACAGAAAATGGAGAGTTTTGGAAAGATGCAGTAATCTAAATGTAGACTTTAAAATGTACATGTATTTTTACTTCCAACAGTCCAAACCATATAGGAGTCACAGGCAAGCAACAAGGGAAATGACTCCATTTCTGGACTAGACAAACTTAACAAATATTTTTTTTGAAGGCTGCAGTGTTTTTTGTTTGTTTGTTTTCTGATTTGACAGTCATCAAGTTAATTATAACAGTTTTTACGGCTCTACTGCACATCAGAATCACAAAATCTAATTAATCTAAATTCTGTCTTGAGTTTAGATTAATACATTTTATCCTTGAAAATATAAAATACCCCAGCTGCTCATTTCTATGTTTTCACCTGTCAAGGCAGTTTGAGGACGGGACAATCACATTACAAGGAAATTTCTGAAGACATACAGGCCAATATAGTAAAGGTCATGGAGTTAACGTGTATAAAATGGCATCTGAAAAATTTAACTCAGGTTAATTTTTTAATTTCTTAATATCTTTCTCACTAGCATATAATTTATGTTAAGAATTGCAATTTTCTTTTAAGATCACATATTTATTTGTGAGTTGCATAAATTATAAATGTGGCTATAATCTCAATATTCTCTTTAAAATTTATTTACTGTGTTCCCATATCATGAAATTAAAATTCATTTTGACCACTATTCTAATCAATTGAATACTTGTTCTGTTAGGTGGTGACCTATACCAGGAGTACCATAATTTTTTTTTTTCAATATAGAATCACTTGTGAAGGAAGAAATGGGAGGGATAGATCAAAAATTGCTTGGCCAAGGCCCCATGGAACTCACAAGGGGCATAACAAATGTGCTGACAAGGATGTGGAGAAAGAGGAAAACTACTCCACTGCTGGTTGGGCTGTAAGATGATACAACCACTTTGGAAATCAGTCTGGAGGTTCCTCAGAAAATTTTACCTGAGACTTCGGGAGGACCCTGCTATACCTCTCCCTGGGCATATACCCAAAGGATTCCCCGGAATGCAATAAAGACACATGCTCCATTATGTTCATAGCAGCCTTATTTATATTAGCCAGAAGCTGGAAAGAACCCAGATGCCACTCAAAGGAGGAATGGATACAGAAAATGTGGTATATTTACACAATGGAATACTACTCAGCAATTAGAAACAATGAATTCACAAAATTTTTAGGCAAATGGTTTGATCTGGAAATTATCATCCTAAGTGAGGTAACCCAATCACAAAAGAATACACATGGAATGCAATCTCTGATAAGTGGATATTAATTTGTCCAGAAGCCCTGAATACCCAAGGCACAAATTGCATAACAAATGACGTCCATGATGAACTATGGAGAGGGTCCTGATCCTGGAAGGATTGATCTAGCATTGGAAGGGAATATAAGGACAGAGAAAAAGGAGGGAGGTGATTGGAGAACGGATGGAGAGAAGAAGGTTTATGAGACATATGGGGAGGGGGGATCCGGGAAAGGGGAAATCATTTGGAATGCAAACAAATATAAAAAATAAAATTATTAAAAAAAAAAGAAAAGTTGGAAGATATGCAAGCACATGACCGGAATTGTAGCATCTTTAAACCTGCTTTATGAATATTGATACTTCATGGGATATGTGGAATATACAGTGAGACCTGGTCTCAAAATAAAATGCTTAAAATATGAGAAGCAGTTGTCCTCCTGCTAGTTTTTTCCATGTAGAATGTAGAAAACTGAGAGGGAATCCATGATTATGATTCCTGTACACAACAGGCAACGTAAGTAAGTCTCTTGACTTCATTGTTTCAAAATTAGTATGAAGAATCAAGAAACAGCTATGATCCCTATTAATAGCAGTTATTAATTAGTGAAAATTACATGCACTGATTACTTGCTAGTTGGTGATTCTGCACATACTAGAGAAAAGTGCTGTGATTAAAGGAATGAGTATACAAGGTTGCAATCTATCTTATGACCATAGAGGTGTTTTCTGGGACTACATCACATATAACTTCCATTGCCCATGATCATAGCCTTCATATTATTCTAGAAGGTATGAAGTTGATACTGATATTATCATGTTGATTATTTAAGAGATGTTCTTATTAGTTCGCAAGATGTCTGGAGAACAGACATCAATAACATACCTTATTCAGCTTGGAGAGTAAACTTTTCGCCATCATTATATAATATTCTGGTATATCCATTGCTAAAACTGTGAGAAAATGAGATGTTCAGATGAGAATAATTGGGGTAAATTGGGGTAAATTGGGCTTTCTTTTCTCTCTTTCTTTCTTTGTTTGTTCCTTTCTTTCTTTCTTTCTTTCTTTCTTTCTTTCTTTCTTTCTTTCTTTCTTTCTTTCTTTCTTTCTTTCTTTCACTGTTTCTTTGTTTCTTTGTTTCATTCTTTCTTTTTTGAAAGAAACAGAAATCAGCATTTTATTTTCTATATTCTTTGTTTACATTTCTAATGATTTTCACCTTTCTGGTTCCCACCTCCTCATAAGTCTCATAAGACCTCTTCATTCCACCCATTACCCAATTGACCCCCTCCCACTTCGCTGTCCTGGCAATCCCCTAAAATGCTGCATCAAGCTTTTCCAGGACCAGGCCACTCTCCTTTCTTCCTTCTTAAGAATGATTTGATATGTGAGTTATATCTAGTGTATTCAGAGCTTTGGGGCTAATATCCACTTGTCAGTGACAGCATTCCATGTGTGTTCTTTTGTGAAAGAGTTACCTCACTTAGGCTAATATTTTCCAGTTCCAACCTCTTTCCTAAGAATTTCATGAATGCATTGTTTTTGTTTACTGAGTAGTACTCTATTGTGTAAATATACCACATTTTCAGTATCCATTCATCCATTTAGGGACATCTTGATTCTTTCCAGCTTCTGGCTATTATAAATAGGGCTGGGATGGACATAGTGGGGCATGTGACCTTATTCATGCCAGAGATTCCTCTGGATATATGCCCAGAAAGTATATTGCAGGGTTCTCCAGAATTGTCATTTTAAGTTTTCTGAGTAAACACTAGACTGATGTCCAGAGTGGTAGTACCATCTTGCAATCCCACCAGCAATGGAGGAGTGTTCCTCTTTCTCCACCTCCTTGCCAGCACCTGCTGTCTCCTGAGTTTATGATCTTAGCCATTCTGACTATTGGGTGGTGAAATCTCAAAACAAGACTGTTTTGATTTGCATTTCCATGATGACTATGGATGTTGAATATTTCTTATGGTGCTTCAAAGCCATTTAGTATTCCTCAGGTGAAAACTCTTTGGTTAGCTCTGTACCGCATTTTTAAAGGGGATATATGGCTCTCTGGAATCTACCTTATTTTTTTTTTTTTAATATATCTTGGATATTAGCCCTCTGTCACATACTGTGTTGGTAAAGGTCTTTTCTCAATTTGTTGGTTGCCTTTTGTTCTTTTGACAATATCATTTGCCTTACAGAAACTCTGTAGTTTTATGAGGTCCCATCTGTCAATTCTTGATCTTAGAGAAAACGTTATTGGTGTTCTGTTGAGGAAAATTTCTCCTGTGCACATCTCCTCAGGGATCTTCCCCAGTTTATTTTCTATTAGATTCAGTGTCAGGTATTATGTGGAGGTTCTAGATACACTTGGACTTGAGCTTAGTACAAGGAGAAAAGATGCGACGATTTGCATTTTTTCTTTTTTAATGCTGACCTCCAGTTGAACTAGCACCATTTGTTGAAAAAATTATCTTTTCTCCTCTGAATGGTTGTAGCTCCGTTATCAAAGATCAAGTTACCATAATTCTGTGGGTTCATTTCAAGTTCTTCAATTCTATTCAATTGATCTACTTTCCTGACACTTTACCAATACTACGTGTTTTTAACACAATTGTTCTATAGTACAGCTTAAAGTCAGGGATACTGATTCACCCAAAAGGTCTATTACTGTTAGGATAAATTTATATTTCCTGGGTTTTTTGTTATACCAGATGAATTTGGAATTGCTCTTTCTAAGTCTATTAAGCATTGAGTTGGTATTTTGATGGGCATTTCATTGAATCTGTAGATATCTTTTGGAAAGATGGCTATTTTTCTATATTAACACTGTCAACCCAAAACATGGAAGATTTTTTTTTCTACTTCTGAGGTCTTCTTTGATTTCTTTCTTCAAAGACTGGAAATTGCTGTCATACAGATCTTTCATTGTTTGGTTAAAATCACAAGATACCTTATATTGTTTGTGGCTCTTGTGAAAGGTGTCATATCCCCAATTTATTTCTCAGACTGTATTCCATTGTGTAAATATACCACATTTTCTGTATTCATTGCTCCACTGAGGGGCATCTGGGTTCTTTCCTGCTTCTGACTATTACAAATAAGGCTGAATATTTCTTTTTTTTTTCAAGTTGATGAACCAATGGATTTATTGGGGTTTAGTACAAGATATTTATCAAAGGCAGCAAAGCTCACTCCAGCCTGTGTGAATCATAAAAGCAAGGATGAATATTTCTTAAGGTGCTTCTCAGCCATTCAAATTCTTTAGATGACAAGTCTTTGTTTAGCTCTGTACTCCATTTTTTAATAGGGTTATTTAGTTCTCTGGAGTAAACTTCTTGAGAACATTGTGTATATTGGAAACTCATACTCTGTCAGCTGTAGTGTTGGTGAAGATATTTTTCCAATTTGTTAGTTAACATTTTGTCCTTTTGACAGTGTCCTTTTCCTTATAGAAACTTTGAAGTTTTTTTGAGGTTGATTTCACAATTCTTGATCTTAGCACTTAAGCAACTGGAGTTCTGTTCAGGAACTTTTCCCATGTGCCCATGTCCTCAAGGGTTTTCCCCAGTTTCTTTTCTATTTGTTTCAGTATGTCTAGTTTTATGTGGACGTCCTTGGAGTTGGACTTAGTACAAGGAGATTTGAATGAATCAATTTTCATTCTTCTGCATGCTGACCTCCATTTTCTTTCTTTTTAATTACTTTCTTAGCCTCCTTATACATTGAATATAGGAAGTCTACTGATTTACTTGAGTTGATTTTATAACCAGACTTTGATGAAGATGTTTTTCAGCTGTATGAGGTCTCTGGTGGAGCTATGTTGGTCACTTAAATATACAATCTTATCATCTGAAAATAGTGATAGTTTGATCTCTTCCTTTCCAATTTGTATCCTTTTGACCTCTTTGTGTTGTCTAATTGCACTAGCTAGAAAGTCAAGTACTGTATGGAATAAGTAGGGAGAGAGGTCAGCCTTTTCTACTCCCTGATCTTCATGTTTCTCTCCAATTACTTTGATGTTGGCTACTGGTTTCATGTATATTGATTTTATTTGTTTAGATAGGGGACGTGAATTCCTGTTCTTTCCAAGACCTTTAGCATGAAATGATGTTAAATTTTATCAAATTCTTTTTCAGCATCTAATGAAATGACCATGTGTTTTCTTTTTTATTTCAGTTTGATTAAGTAG